>NW_013668608.1:134234-146412 GCF_000517525.1 Limulus polyphemus
AACTAAAAATAAAAGTTAGGCGTGTACTAATAAGTAAATAATAAATAACTTAACTTAAGTAAAATAAAAATAACTATTATAGAATAAATTAAATTAGTTTTACGTTATATATATATATATATATATATATATATAAACATGAAATCCTGGTTACAAATAAAAAAAATACTCGTTTATTGTTTTGGTTTACTTAGAAATATTATTTTTGAGTCTATTTTATACTACTTGAAACCATAAGGAGAGTACGTGATTATTAAAAAAAATTAAAAATAGACAAAATTTGTATTTTATGGCGATAAAAACTTTTTAAGGATTTTAGAAATAATGTATTAAAACATACAAAGTAATAAGTTCAAATCTGGAACGAATATAAATATCGTAATCATTTCTTATAAATACCATTTCCTAATGTAATTTTCCAAGATATTAAAGATCATAATGCAAAATAACTAAATTATCAAAAGTAACAGGCTTTATGTTTCTTAAACTACGTGCATTTATGAAAGTTCTTATGAAGTTTCAAACAGTTTTATCCACTAGTTTTATTGTTGGAAAAAAAATATACCAAGACTTACGTTGGCTACGCAGAAAGTTAGTAGCTGGTGGTCATCAGGTTAAGAGCTGTATCACAACTGTATATCACTCATTACAACTTCACAAGGTATACAATCATTAAATTTAAGGCATAACACCATGTTTTGAAACCTTCTATATGATGTGGAAATTATGTCAGTGTATTACTGTGAATCTAATCATTTTCCCTAATAATGTGTTCAGAATTACCTTCCAACACAATTTTATGTAGCAGATCAACAAGTAACCATCATTAGAAATAAACCTTGATTTCAATTCAATCCAAACACAGAATAACTGCTTTTCTGAGCCTATAATACTTTTTAATTTCATAAGAAATATTTTCCATGTGGGCAGAATTCATGTACATATTTTAAAAGAATAAACTGTTGGGAATGTATGATACTCAGAAGATGTACGAGTTGAAAAAGTAGTTAAGTCACAATTCAAAAAATTATCAACTAACATGCCTTTAAAAAATATAAAATTCCTTTCTTTAGAATGAGTTGTGCTTGTTTTTTTGAATTCTAATGTTTTATTAATGAAAAGTTTTATATTTCGTCAATAAATTTTCAAGCATTCTTATAGTGTTAAATTATATTGTTTATGTTTCAACTTAAACTTGTTTTTATAGATAACTTTCTTTTATGATCAAGATGTCTAGCTGAAATAATTTTGGATGAACAAAACCTATAATGTTAACAGTTTTTTTACACCATCTTTAGCACAGAACTACTGACAAGTATTAAACTTCTTGAATTCCGCAGTAGCTCAACCTAGGAGTAATTGTCTTTAATTCATCAGAAGCACTACACACTCATAATAATTTTTAATCCCCTGTTTACTTCAAATGTTTTACTAAAAATATGCTCAAAAATCATTATAGCATATTCTCAAGATACAAGAACAAATTATTGAGGAGCCATCCTATTGTAATGCAGGTAATATTCAACTAGAAGGGAAATTATTAAAAGGTTTGGGGCAACAAGATGCAATATTTATCTTCAGTTTTTGAAGCATATTTTTGTAATTCTCATTTATATAGAACTACAAATATACTTGATATGTTCATATGTTATGAAAAAAAGGAGATGAAGATCAAATTAATTAATCAAACCTGATGAAAAGACACCTGAAGCAAGTTGAAAGCTATTTTCAATAAAACAATTTGGATTTCATATATGAATTTATGAAAACCCACTTTTTTGCAATCTTCATAATAATAACAAATTAGTTCACATGTCAATTTTTACTACATTAAAGTATTTGGATAAAAACATGTGCAGGAGTATTTTATATTTGCAAGCTTAGGTATATGATACTGTGTTAAACATAATACTATAATAAATTAATGGGAAATACACAGTCAAAATAATTTTAAATCATTTCATATGCATCCAAAACTATAATAAACTGCTACTCCAAATAATAATCCTGGAATTAAAAGGATTAATTTCAATCCACAGTGGAATACAGAATTGTCCTTAACAAATATTCAAGAAGACTAATCCTTAGGTTTTTATGAGGGATGGAAATCAAAATATACATACTTCAATCTGTTGAACTGTTAGATCAAGAAAGGTCAAATCACTTCGAACAGGGATAACAGACTTTGGTCCAGTACACCCCATGCTAGTTCCAAGTCCTCCATTCAGCTTAATCACAACAAGCTTGTTTAACATTTCATTCAGAACATCTTCAGAAGGTTCTTTGAGGTCAGAATAGTTCTTGACCTAAAAAAAAAGTTATACAAATTATAAATTACGAGTTAGTATATATCTTATGTTTAGGAAAACCAGACATAATATTTATCTTTAATTTTTGCACATTCGCATTTATGGCAAACTTTGAAAATATTTGGTGTTCATATCTCATGGAAAGAAAAGTAAATACGGAAATGCATATCAAATTAATTTTGTGAAGAAAGAATCTTAAGTTAAATCTTTTAACCTAAATTGTGGAAGTACACTTACAGATTTAAAAACTTATTTTTCATAATAAATATACATTCATCCTGTATTTAATTCCTGATCTAAAGAAATGAGTTGTTTTAAGAACAGCTAAAGTATTATTCTTCACCTACCTTAGTAATATTCACATTGCAATACTTATGCTTCCACCAGCTCAGAATTAAGTCTAAAGACTTTTTTTTTTATTGATTTCAATATTTGCTGTTGGTAGAGCACAGATAATCTATTGTAAGGCTTTGTGCTTAACAACGAAGAAACAAACCAAAGCAATACTTACAGCATCACCTGGTAGTGTTTCTATTTTCTGCCATTCAACTGATGGCCCAATATCCTGTAAGAACTTGAGAAATAGTTTCTGGAAGCCTTGGAACATATGTTCTGTTTGCTGTAACAAATGTTTTAAAATTAATAATGTTTATAAGAAATAAGCATATAGCTTAGGAATACTGCATACAACTAGAAAATAACTTACACACAAAAACAAAGGTGCTCCATTTCCAATAACTTTAACAAAACTGGTATATCAGCATAGCCTCTCAAACTTAGGACCAGCCAACAAACAGTAAAATTGAATTAAAAGGTATAAAACTAATTAGAATACATACAGTTAAAAGTAAACCGATAAAATGTAGTTCATACCACTAGTATAATAATGTACACTGAGTTACAATGTGGGACTTCAAAAGCTAATGTTACATTACTATTTTACTAATCAACAGAGTCAAACCAGCAGAAATGCTAAAGCTATTTGACGGGTGACACTCAATGTTTATTTACATCGGTAACTCTTTAAGATTATGTTTAAATGAGAATGCTCTAAGAGAACCTACTGTTTATAACATGCAAGAGCAGAAAAGCTTTCACACATAATTTGGAAAGGTTAAAATAAATTTTGTAATGTATGTGCGCGTGTCAGTGTTACATCATTACAAGGAATACATCTATAAATTTCTGTTTGTCTCACAGATTAAAATTTCTTTCACTACAAGTTACACAAATAAAGCATAAACCTAGAATAAAATAACAAATCTTGATAACAACATTGCATATTCACAAACATATATTACTAGAAAAATGTTTTTACTATACACATGAACTACTGCTATGTGTGTGTATTCAGCATTGAAGGAAAACTATTTTCTGAACTCGATAAAACATGACAAATACCCGAGTTACTGGGTTACATATATATAATTTCAAGTTCTGATTTGAGCATCTGATTGCTTCTTGCAAAAAATAATTTTCCATTGACCAAAGAAGGCTAGATGACCATTTCATTTTTTTTTCTTTTAATTTAAAAGTTTAGTTAAGATTACTTCTAGGTTAACTTACCTGTCGTTGGTGTGCAGGTGCTGTAAGCAGCAGCTTACTAAGCTCGTGGGCAAGCTGACTTTGTGCATCTCGTTTAGTCAGTTCTTTGAATTCTGTTGTTTCATTTGGCGTGCGAGAATGGTTAAACAACTGGAAAAACATCATTTCAACTTAAAAATCAGCACAAAATTAAAAATAATGAACAAACATCACCTCGAAATACCATCATCATCAACGATAATTAAAAGCAACAGAAAACAAATAAAGAGATTTAGAGAATCATTAGTAATACCATACCATGTTTAGCATTGAACAGACTAAAAGGATCTTAGATCAACTGTACTATTATGATACTTATTTAATACATAAAGAACTAGCTAAATATTGCCCTTTTCACTGACTAACCACAAACATTTGTGTTAAGCTCACTCATTCCACACAAATTATTTCAAGGGTGATTTATAAAACTACTTTGAAAAATAAAACTACATAAAATGAAACAATGAAAAAAAAAAATCTGTTCAAATATTAACATTTCTGAAAACTTTAGAAATAATAAAATGTACCAAAATGTCCTCAAATAAATCTGATAACGGAGTTGGTGGTAGATGATGGCTGCTTTCTTTCTCCTTAGTCTTCCCTAATGGGAGGGAAAGGTTTTTGATAACTGCCTGCATCATGGTTGAATGGATTAAGAAGATGACAGCACGACAGACCAAGTCAAGCTTGCACACCATGACAAGCATGAACCAGTCATATAATATGTTTCAACTTACATTTACCACATGTTCATGTGTTATATATAGTCCATCAAAAAGCTGGCTCTACCATATGTTACTATGTGTTCTATTTCAATGTTTAGAAAAATGTTCCTGTGGTAAAAAATGTTTTTCATCCATGAAAAGTATAAATACACTAGTTTTATTCATAGAAAACATATCAATGGAAAATACAAAATCTTTTATCATTTTAACCCTGTGATAGTTGTACTCAAGACTGCCAAAACTGATAATTATTTTTTATGTTCTTCAACCTTCAAATAACAGGTGTTCTCATACAAAATACACAAAATAAGCCAGAAAATGACTAGATAAGACAAGCAGAAATAAAATCCAAAAGAAAAGAAAATTATTGATAGTGTATAAAAACCTGACTTATACAAAGATAGACAAATCCCAATAAAGTTAAGACACAGAAACACTGCTCAGATGAGGAATTATAACATATACCAGGAGACAATCACAGATACAGAAACACTGTTCAGATAAGGAATTATAACATATACCAGTAAAGTTAAGACACAGGAGACAATCACAGATACAGAAACACTGTTCAGATGAGGAATTATAACATATACCAGTAAAGTTAAGAAACAGGAGACAATCACTGTTCAGATGAGTAATTGTAACATATACCAGTAAAGTTAAGAAACAGGAGACAATAACAGATACAAAAACACTGATAATTCCTCATCTGATCTCCTGTGTCTTAACTTTACTGGTATATGTTTAATCACAGATACAGAAACACTGTTCAGATGAGGAATTATAACATATACCAGTAAAGTTAAAGTTAAGACACAGGAGACAATCACAGATACAGAAACACTGCTCAGATGAGGAATTATAACATATACCAGTAAAGTTAAGACATAGAAACACTGCTCAGATGAGGAATTATGACAAATACCTTGACTAAAGATACATAGAAAGATAAAATTTAGTACATGAGATGGAAGAAATTTTAAAACCTCCATTTAGTTCTGCTCAATATTCACATATTTATTTTAAATCTGAAAATTATTCTACCACTGCAATATATAACAGACTCAATTCTAGATCTGCTAACCTTCTCACTCGTACTACCCTTTGTAGACTAGAAAAAAGTATTAATTTCTCAATTGTACAAGTTTAATGATCAGAACTGAAAATGGCGTGGTCCAAACCTCAACCATAATAATAGACCTACAATAGTTCTTTTCCCATGTTTGTCTTTAAGAAGGGTGGAAAGTAACTGTAGATTCAAGTCCTAGAACAGCAAGAACATTTTCACTGATTTTCTAGCACTTATTGGATACTTCAGTTTCTATATTCTAAAGCAACATGATTCACGTTTATACTGTTTGTAAATAAAGCTTTCTGATTCATTTGTTCATGTGATCCATATTTTACACTGTTCTACTTGTTCATGTGATCCACATTTACACTGTCCTATTTGTTCATGTGATTCATGTTTACACTGTTCTACTTGTTCATGTGATCCACATTTACACTGTCCTATTTGTTCATATGATTCATGTTTACACTGTTCTATTTATTCATGTAATGTACATTTACACTGTTCTCTTTGTTCATGTGATCCATATTTACACTGTTCTATTTGTTCATGTGGTCCACTGTTAGTAACTGAAGTTTTGAAGTGGTATATACCCCTCAAACCATACACATTTTTGTTGGATTGCATTTATGTACAACCTGTGGATATTTCCTATTTCACTTATTACAAATTGTAATATGTTTTCAGGTATGTTGCTAATACTGCATTTACAGTTACCCCATACTCTGAATATCAAATTTAATGAAACTCAATTTTTTTACATTATATATATGTTTATTCAACCAGTTTTGGTCAATCACCATTGTGAGTCAAGTTCAACATCTGTAGGCATAATAGTTTTGTAATCTATCAATTTTTTGAAGTTAGAAGTATGTGTATACGTAACTGTATGTACATAGACAGAAAGACATCTAATAACTACATAAAATCTGGTAAAAACCTTGGTTTACCCCCAAAGTTTTTATGCTGTTCATAAAAACAAGTAAACTTGTATACAAACAATATTATATAAGCTACCACTACATTTACATCAATTCTTCCTGAAAATCACATCACCTGCCAATAAAACTTACAGTTTCTGCCATGATGGTCACAACTTTTGAGGTACAGGTAACAGACGGTAGTTGGTAACAGCTGAAATATCAAATGTAACAATCAATCTATAAATAACACAACAGTCAACTGTTCAAAGTAGGAGAACATTCTTCGCGGACTAAAGATAACTTTTAACTTTTAGATACAAAACATATTATTTCAAAACACTGAAAATGATACGTGAATAAAACAAAATGAACAACATTGCTATGAGACTTTCAAACTGTTACTTCACACAGTTTTAAATGACAAGATATTTTTTACAGCAGTTATGATTACTATATTAATACTTTTCCTTTTGCATTATTAAAATATTTTTTCAATCTGCATTAACATTAATTTAATTAAACCTCTAGCATTTTTTTTTAATTATCAAACCCTACAGAGCAATGTAATGCTAATCTTTATCTTGTCAGTAGACACAAATTAAGTTATAAAAATACCTTAAATTAGTATCCTGAGACTTGAAAGCTGGATGTGATCCTAATTTGGGATTTGAATGCATTAGTGTATTTATTTATACTGTTATAGAAAATACAACTTATCTATATACACATTAAAATAAACACACATATATCAAGAAAAAAAATTTTTTTTGTATTATATATACAGCAAATACATTTACAGGCAAATATAATTAGCATATGACACATGACACTTATTATATATATATTATACATACCATTTACACACAATACATAACCATAAACAGATATTTTCCTAATTTTTATAAACACTTTCTAATTCAGTATAGGAATTCAAATGAAACTAGTCATATGTAATATAGCAAAGGCATACTGACAATTCTTATGATTTCTAAGTTAGGCTTTTCTTTAGTACAACTATGCTCTACTGGAAAAGTAGCTTTGAGAAACACTTGAAATAAAAACGTTTTTTTTTCATGATGCATATGTATATCAAAATGCTTGAAAATCGATTCTAGCTGTTATAGAGAAAATCTGGATTTTAATTCAACTTCATAATACTTACAGCTTTAATTAACTCATTTGATTATGTATTGATGGAGCTACATATTTACACAAATTATCCAGGAATTATTCTTCCCAATTTTTACTTTGATGAAGTAGATGTGATGAAAAGAATGAAGACTTAAAACACTTAAACATATACTGCTACTGATAATGAGTAGCTATTTTGATGTAGGTAGTATTCTACCAAGAAATGAAACCATGACGAAATTACATTATTCAACTTTTCATCAAATTAAATATCAGAAAAATGAGTATGATCCAGTTTCATATTTTGAGCAGCACCCCACTTAGTCTAATACAAGAAGTTAACTATAACACTACAACTATAATTTTAGCCAGTAGTAATATTTTAAGATTTTGTATTAATTTACATGTTTGCAATAAGCAATCACTGCTACTTGTTTTGACAAGAATGTATGAAATATCTTTCAACAGTCTCCAAACAAAACATCTTATTGTTCCAGCACTGTGTAATTCACTTCAAAAAATCCTTTCAAATTGAACAAATTCATGAAAAGAACATAATTCACTGGGCTTTAATGAATTTTGTCTGTATATGCTGATCAACTCTGCAATTTGTAAGTCACCAAAAAATTGAATTGGATTAAAAACATTCTACATGCCCTGAACAAAAGTAAAAATCATATAAAGATAAATTAGTTTATATATATATATACACAATGCCCTTAATCTCAGTAATTCTTTTTAAACAAGATGCTTTGCCTTGAATCTTTTTATTTGTAATTTAGTGTAACCTGCTGATTATTAAATTAAAACCTGAGATCATTATGAACTACAACCAGGAATAAAAAACTCAAATCGTTCAAAAGTTAAACAGAGTACATGTCTAAATGTCTTACTCATCTTAGGAGCTCAATATGAAAGAAACTGTAAACCTGTTCTTACATGATTGCTCTTGTTTTTCAGAAAACATTTGGCATTTTTAGTGCGTTACTTTATAAATGTCAGCTATAAATACACTGTATTCCCCTCAACTTACACCTGGTAAATGTAACCTCTATCATTATAAAGCAGCTGGCGTTGTTTTTACAATCTATTTCAATTTTATTTTTAATTCTCAAACTTCTTTAAGTTTTACACAATTGATATCTTACTCTTAGTAAAAACACATACATTGAACCAGTTACAAAACACTTAAATTTTAAAAATAAATAACTTAAATTGTCAAAACAGAATGTATAGAGGAAAAAAAATTAATTTCACATACCGAACTTTCCAATTGTTTCTTAAAAACGGATTTATGCTAATAAAAACAACTTAAATTTAATGGGTGGCTAAAATGACTAAATCACTTCATCCGAAAACACCACACTGTTTTCCGCTTGATCTTAGATGTCAACGAGGTCAAAAACACAGTCAAAAACCTTCAGTGGGTGTTAGTTGTAACGTTCACCACGAGGTAGACAAAATGATATTTCTATAATTAACTTTTCCATAAAAATTAGAATGTATATAATAAACTTTTAATTCAGTTATTTTCAAAACATTGTTATATTATATTGACAGTTTTTGATTTTATTTTGTTCTACTTATTTTCTCGAAACAATATAAAGTAGCTAGGATTACTTATCGTGTTTCGTGAGACTTACAGAAGTATACAGACAAACTGCATTTTCTTTTATATACGTCACTAACATTATAGCACGTTCGAGAGGAAACATGACAAGGACTTAACCATTTATTATTTCATACCTGCGATATGGCACGATATAATGTTTTATTTATATTTTACTGATAGACAAGATGGATTTTTGAGAAATGTGACTGTTAGAAGGATTTTGGAGTAAAATTTGGGAACCTGACGTTTCAGTATTATTTGAATATGATGAGTCCAAATATGATGGTTCCCAAGTTGAATTTTGAGCTTTTTGACCCTGTAACTCAAGAAAAACAAAATGGCCGTTAAATTGTCGATTTCGGACACATTGCCGTGTTTTACGCCACTAAAAATGTTTATATATATGTAACTGTTGAGGTTATTTAGGGAGTATGTATATGTCAACATTATTTTATATCATGGTTTTTATGTGCTGAATGTTTAATTTATGGTTTAAAGGATGAATCTTTATGTTCAAGTGCTATATTTAATAATTCGTTATGGTCTATAAAATGTATTACAACATTATGTCTACATCCATTAAATTGGATGTGATGTGAGAGATACCCTTGTTCGTAGAATTAAAAAAGAAAATCTAGGATTGTAATTTTTTAATCAAGTAAACAATGATGATTCCCAAAAATACTAATGCCTTCTCCAAATATAACATTCAAAAAGAAAACTTCTTTACAAAAATCATCTCTATTTTGACGTTGTTATAAATCATGCACATATAATTTTGACAAAATATGATTACAGAAAGAATGGCTAATATGATTACAATGACAATACTATTCCACGTTTCAATAATATCTATCAGTAAGTCATTTTTCAATAACATGAAACTTGCATTTACGATGTTATACTTATAACGCACCTCACTCTGATTTTCACTAACTGCACTTTTAGTGAAGTCATTTACACAAACTCCCCAAAAAGGCTTCTATCAACAAAACTTGTGAGTACAAACAGCCTCCGGGAATTTCAGATTACTTGCCTGAAACAACTACATTGTATTCATACAAGGATTTTACTCATCACTCTGCTGCTTACAAGCACATATCGATGCAAATCTTAATTTTGATTTACGGCATTTGTGATGGGAACTCCTGCACTACTTTTGGCATGAACAAGAAAGCATTTCCAGGCAGCTGTTTGGGATGTGACTCAATGACATCAGTATGGGCTGTTGATTCGAATCACTATGTCTCCATCCCATGCTCACTGGTGCAGGGAGCTGTGGTATGGTAAAGGTACCATTTCTCCATATCATGGACTGATAGTGCACTTGCATCAGATGGATTTGAAGTACATCACTTGTCAGTGATATGACTTCAGGTGTACCAGTCTTGAAGAACAATATATACCTTGGTGCATCAACAGAATCTGTTTGGAGTACCTTGTATATTCTGCTGACAAAGGTCTCGGCAGATTTGATTGTCTTCTCTGTGAGCTCACCAAGTCCTTCAGCAATTCATGTTGCTCTTTGAAGACTTTTCATGATGTTTGCTTGGAGTGATTTGCGATGGAAGAGTTGGTATCACACTCTGTTAATGCATGTAATGGTAGCAAAGCTGTTGCTGAATATTTTGGTATGTTATTTAAAAAAAACATCAATGGGTATATACCGCTGTTTCTTTAATGTACCAGACATCATCCACATGTGTTCACATCGTGCATGTGAGAAATGAGATACTAGAAACAGGAGAACATCAGTGTCTCTAGATGGCACAACAACAGTATCAACTTGACTCTGGGCAGCATGTAGCACCAGCCTCGCTTCAGCTTCTTCATGTGTGGATCTCAGAGAAGTTAGATCAGTGGTTCTCTTTGACGATCTATCTTTAAGTTCCTCTCTGAAACCCTCAGCAACAACAATCTCTTTATCGTTAGATGTTAGAAAAAGCGGTTCTTTAGAGAAGAAATGTGCAAGGTCTGCTACTTTATTATTTGGCAAAGACATAAAATTTGTCCAGTTTTTTGGCAGATGCACATTATGGCCCTCAACAAGTCGTCTGATTTGTCGAGATGCTTTGTTCCACCGTGTCCTGGTAGTGGACTTGATGTTTTCTTCTCTATATCTGTTGAAGACAAAGTCTAACCCCTGATACCTAGAGCCGGTCTGTAGTAGTGCTCTAACAAACGTGTCTACCAGATCTCCAAAGGTGATTACACTGACAGACTTTCCTATAGCAATCGCCAGTGCTTGTCCATCAATGATGAGGCGAGATGAATGATCATGAAGTTCGATAACTTAAGAGCAGACAATGTTACTATATCTGCCACTACTGACTTGTGCAGAGTGAATCATTCTTCTCTGCAAGAGATACAGGCACTGGCAGAAGTTTGTGCTTCATTCAGTATAGAGGGCAAATCAACAGGTCAACCTGCATCATACGCAGTAATACCTTCAGGATAGTTTTATTGTCTTTGTCCTTATCATCTTCAACAATAGTATAGGGTGTTGCAAATGTGGGGGCATTATTTCTCTGGAGGGAAGCAACAATTGAAACTCTAAGCCTGTCATCTTTCGCAGGTACCATTAATCTCTTTTCAACATATTTATTTACCTGTTGTTGTCCTGTCCACTTATGAAAAAAAAATCAAACAGTATTTCACATAAACATAGCCGTTATCAAATTAAACATTTTAGTGCTATTTTCCGTTGAATAATATTGTTACGTCTCCGTTCGTTAGTTAATTTTCCGTAAATTCGTTCCGACGAAACTTTAGCGACACAAGTCCTTTCTTAAATAAAACTGGTTTATTCTTTCTGAATATAA
>NW_013668609.1:0-18062 GCF_000517525.1 Limulus polyphemus
GAAATTGTAATTGGAAATATCTTGATATACTAAGCGGGTAGTTTCTTATTGCTATATATGTTATATTTCAGAACAATTCACAAAACTGCTGGTGTTTGTCTAGTTTTTGCAGAAACCAAGAACTGATCATATTCTTGGCGTTAATTTGATGAATCTCTTCACTGGTTATGTTTCAAATATTAGAAAATGGACTGCTATTTTAGATTATAGTTTTACCGTCAATACAACGCTTATACATCGAAACTTTCACAATACACCATCCGTTTTTATTATATTGTGATATTAAGTCCCAGTGAGTTACGTATAATAATATCTCTAAAGAAATTCTAGCCCCCAGTGACTCAGTAGTAAGTTTGAAGGCTTACCACGCTAATAATCGGATTTCGATTCTAAAGCAAATAATAATAATAAAAAAAAAACATTATCTAGGATAAGATTTAGACTTGAAGAGTAGCCGAGCAAATGGAGATGTTTGTATATAATCAAAATGTACTATTGCTTAAGTTTAGTCTTGTGATCCACTTGAATTGTGAATTAAAATCTGACGGATATACATCTGTAAAACTCCTAAGTTTTATGTTAGCAAACAAAATTCAGGTGTTTACGTTGCATAAAGCGTTATATTTATAAATATTTAAATTTGTGTGGATGTGTTTCTATGCTGTACAGGTTCTATGAAACAAAACATGATTTTTACTTGTGCTTTTAGAGTATACACAGTATTAGGCTTGTCAATATGGTGTGAACACAAGGACAACACACCAAGCAATTTATATGAAGGGTTTAATTTCCTTTGAAGCTAGACGTTTGGGACACTCTGTACTAACAAGATGTGAGGATTAATAGATTAAACAAAACATATTTAATCTTCTCCAACGCGATAACATATTCTAACTATTCAACATGAACAGAAAATAAAATAAACCAGAACACAGTACAATATGAATAACGAGTATCTATTCCTGAATCTTCAAAGATTTTAAATGTATAAACATTCAATATAATAATTATTGTCTCAAATAAGTAATATAAAACAATTGAAGTGATTGTTTTACCACGAATTTGACTTTTATGTTCTTTTAAAGTTAACATTTGTTTTTAATTTCTATTAAAAGTTAAGTGAACTCATATGCACGTGACTTAATTCATATGACCAACTTAATGTTTATGTTGGTCCATTGTTTTTTTCAGCGAAAAGCTGCACAATGGGTTATCTGCGCTCTGTTAATCTGGTGGAATCACATCCCGGAATTATGCGTTGTACATCTCTAAAACGACATGGACGGAAAAAAGGAAATATTAAATTCTACAAGTAAAAAAAAAACGTTTTTAAAACGAAGTAAACACGGATTCCTCTTGGTAACTAAGCGCATATATTTTATACTAGTATATTCAATTTCGCTAATGATGTCGGTTTGTTTGTTTGTAATTAAGCACAAAGCTACACAATGAGCAATCTGTGCTCTGGCCACCACGGGTATCGAAACCCGGATTCTAGCGTTGTAAGTCCGCAGACATACCGCTATGCCACTGGGGGACAATGATGTCGGAATCAATATTTTTATAGCGGCATGTTTACCAGGCTTACGTGATATGCTCGCATGTTTATCTTTCATCAATATAACTAAACAAAATTTACCGAATTTGCAGTTTTCAGCCACCATAACGCGTATCATGTATCATGTTTTTTTTATACAGATAGTGAAACTAATCTTTACTGATAGGGAAGTTTGCTATAACGACTTCACTATGACCTTTTTGTTTTTATATAAATAACAAGCTGTGGCACCAGTCATACGTCCGGGAGCATAAGAATTGAATGTAGGGCTTGAACTGGTAAATTGAATGAAAATTTTGTGTTTATATGCATAATTTATTTCACGTGATTTACTTTACAACGACTTTATTCCACATTACAGAAATGGTGTTGCAAGTACTACAATTTATTTTGTTTCTTCATCCTTTCTGAGCCAAAATATAGAGATTTCTTGGTGATCCTTGTCTTGAATACCCAATAGAACTGACCACGTAAAAAGCAAGGGTTTTCAGGTGTAGCCCTGCCACTTTACGGGTCTGACCTTGTGCTTTGGTTGCTATTTGTTCTGACAGAAATAGGAATATTTGACATCTTTTACGAAAAACTCAAAGAAGTTCAAGAAAAAACTTAAAATGAAGAATCTTAGGAATGAAAATTGGACCAAAACTATGGAGCCATTAGCTAAACAAACATATTTTTGCTTTGGGCGTAACCCAGGGTGAATGTGGCCATTCTAGGATATTCTTCTTGGTCCAATGTATCGTCCTACTAATTGTAGTTGAGATTGGTCCAAAAACCACGGAATAGTTCGCAGACAAAGTATAACATGATTGATATCATATAGATCGTGGAACTAGTCATGCAGCTTCATTCGTGTGTTCTTAATCAAATATATTTTTCTTCATATTTTTTGTGTGGTCTTCCTATAATATGGTCCAGATAACACGAGAAGAAGCCAGGAGTACTGAAAGTGAGGAGTAAAGCAAGAAAACATACTATGCTTTTCACTGAATTGAGATTCATCGTTTCAGCTTTGGCCCAGTTTTTAGCATATTGATTGGCTGAACCAAAGCATTATTGTCAAGGCAGTTGGTTCTGAGAAAAGGACGTAAATCGAAATAAAATAAAGAAAACTTGAGCTCTTTAAAGTTACTGGAATTACCCAACGATCTTCCCTTTGGATGAATAATTTCCTACTTCTAGGTTGAAAAGCTTATGTGAAAAGTTTGTACCTTAGTAGCATTACAAAACCTGAATGGATTACTACAGGGTTCTAACTGTCTCTTTTTTTTTCTTTTTTTTGTCGAATAACCACTCCTGAGACAACCAGAGAATAACTAGCTTATTTGCCTGACTTGTATATTATTTATTTTTTTACACCTCTGGAGGGGAGAAAGGGGACGGTGGCGTACATTAGCTTATAGAGACACTGAGACGAGAATATTTTAACACCCCTGGCCTTCCATACACACAACCCAATCCTACTACACAAACTATAAACGGACAAAAATCACAGAAATTCCATTAAATAATATCGACCAATTAAGGATACTAATACCACTAAGCAGTAAAATGTTTACTTTCCAGTAGCTGACAAATACTGTAATGTTCAACTGATACCATAGTAAACTCTTCAGCGGGTCTTATGACAATGTATTTTCCAAGGAGTTATAGGACCTCTATTTATTGATTCGTATGGGGTCTCAAAGATTTCCATGCCGGCCTTAAATATATTCGGAAAGTGATATTCACATAGTTGAATACGTATCTCTAATGTGGAGTACATTAAAACTGTGAGATATAAAAGGAAGACATTTACCACCTATAATATATCATTTAGTAATTCGTGAAATGAAAGTGAGCTCCGTCCTCTAAAAAATCCTGGTTGCGTGCCTTCCTAAAAGTGTTACTTTTCTGTATCTTTCTGTTAGACCTGTAGAAATTGGGACTAAGTGATATCAAACGGGCTTGCTTCTGAGCATACAAAGTATTTATTTCATATACCTCATAAGTGGGACTAAATAAAAATGTTCAAGAAATGTATTAATACTTTTATTTGGTAAATAATTAGTAACTTCACACTGATGTATTAAAGAAATAAAGCCAACATTTAATGGTAGATAATAAATATTTAAAACGAGACTGTCCCAGTCTTAAAATACAATAAAAATTGTTTTACTTCATAATCTTAGTATATAAAGATAAAATAAAATACTGTGAGACTGAGAACGTAACTGTTTACCTTTATTGGATGTTTTAGTAAAAGTAACGGAAAATTCAAAATTGTTATTTACCGAAAATCATTCACATGAAAAATTATGTCACACTAATTCTCAAAAAATCATTACTTTTTATTCTTATGTTGATAGAATTTTAAAATTATTATAGATATTAAGAACGAGTTATCATTAATCAAGTATGTAGCAGTGGAAAGAGACTTTGATCCTCATATTGTTGATAGAGTTGTCAAGAAGTTAAAAAACGGGGATAAGAATATTACATTAAAACAAAATGCTGAAACAATTAGGAAAGACATAGTTGCATTACCATTTATAGCTGGTGTATGTTCTCAAACAATGCAACAATTTAAAAAAACAACAACAAAATATATTTCCGATATATAGATTGATGAACAAGATTAGCCAGATTTTTAATATAACTAAAGAACAAATTGATTAAATGGAAAAAAAAATTGGTATATATATATATATATAAAATAACATGCGAATGTGGAAATATTTATATAGAACAAACTAGAAAAAGTAAAATACAGAATAAATGAACCCAAAGAAATGTTAGAAATAATAATGCAAAGATCTTGCCTATGGCTGAACATACTAATGAAACTAAACATTTATTCAATGCCAAAAAAAACTATCTTAGCACAACCTGCAAATACCAATGGTGATAATATCTGTGAATTTATTAATATAATCAAATGTAACAAGTTTATTTTTAAAGTATTAAATAAGGATGGAGAACCAGATGAAAATGTTGGTAATAGATGGTGTGATTTTTTTATGTTGGACTATATGTAAATTTGATCATGTAGTTTTTGAGTATATATTTGGTTCTTAACTCATGCAAAACATTGCCCTTCTGATGATGACGCAGTATGACGTCGAAACAAGTAGAGTGTATGAAACTGTTACCAGTGAAACAATGTTATTGTGAAAGTTACCCTCAAACAACATAGAAGCAGCAGTTTCTTTGATACGATACTTTAAGACTTTGAAGAAGCAGGAAACAGGATTTATTGATACAAGCAGTCACAAACGGAGGGAAGATCCTTAAAATCTTGCGATGGTGGGGTCGAGAATGGGGCTAAATCCACATAGGATGCTATGTGAAGTATGCCTTCTGTAAAAGTTTCAAAATATTTTCAAAAATCTCCGACTACTGGACATAAAAAAACCATAATCCCATGAAGAGAATGTCGGGTGTAGCTCAGTAGCTTAGGATTCATGGTTCGCGTTCCGTTGCTACAGAAACGCGTTCTGCACTGTAGGGGTCGTGGATGCGTAATGAGATTGACGTTTAAATTTCACTATTCAATTAGAGTAGTCAGAATGTTATCGTTGTTTACTAGCTGCCTTCTCACTAGTTGATCAGCTCAAAACTGGGGACGGTTTGAATAGTGTGTTTCTATCCGCTAATATTAGAAACAAATTGAATACATGTAATATTAGTTTCCAGCCTTTACCCAAATCAAATAGCTTAAGTGTCTTAATTCTATGTCACCTTTGCATTTTTATGTGGGCCGATATACACAATTATAATTCATAGAAAACACATTTAGCAGTGCTACACATAAAGAACACTGTTGCAGATAGCGGTTAAAATTATTGCTATATTGTCTGTTTTAGAGACTCTGGTGTTTTGATAAGTTGGGTGACTTTTTTATTTCCATTGTCTTAAACAATAGTAGTTTTTTTGGAGCTTTTTGCAATGTAAACTATGCTGCATGGCTATTGTCACGAACAGGGTTGTCAAATAGAACATGACCGGACGTGAAGACATAAACTGTAACGACGTGGTGAGGCTGCAAAATCGTTTTAATATAATGCACGCAATCTCTCAACATACATGGTACTTAATTGTGTATGTTACGACATACAAGAGCAAAAAAAAAATACATATTGTGCATTGACAATAGAGATTTCCAGAATATTTTCAAAGGTATAATACAGAAATGTTTTTTTTTTTTAAATATAATAGGTTTCTGAATATGTTTATATTTCAAATGTTTTCGTCTTAACTTTGTGTAAACAAGTAATTTTAAGATGAAGAAAACTCTAAGTTAGCTCAACCCAATGAGTTTGTGCCAAATTTATATGCTAATCACTGGAAAACATTCTTTACCCGAATGAATACCTCGGTAGCAATAAGATTAAATAAACTCTTTGAAGCAAATACACGATGTTCATGCATCATAAAAACATTGTTTAGAAATAAGTCCTAAAGCATCTTCTTTACATACCTATTCTTTTTTATCGTGAACTTTTAATCATTAATCATTCATGAGATGTAATACATAATGAGTCCTTAAACTTCATACAAAACTTTTGATGAGGTAATAATGAATACTGTAATAATATGTTATGTTGTAAATAAATTATGTGAAAGTTAGGATTTTTGTGATATTTATCATAGCATTTACCCCACATTCTTTCTTTTAAATTCATAAGTCGGACAAAGGGCGGATACATCGGCTTATATACATATATAGCAAAGCAAATCCGGGAGGTTGCGTGTTGTGTTGCGCTCTTTTTTGTCAAATAAAAGTACATTTATGGATGGAAAATGTTTTTTGCCACGTCAGTTCGTTCTCAAATATATCTATACATTGTCAGGTTTCAATGCTTTGAACCGATAATTTCTCAGCCGGAAGTTGAAAGTGAATCTACGACTTATGATGAGTATCTCTAGTATAGGATTTACTATCCGTATTATTTCCTTTGAGTGTAAATACGGTTTAATGTTTATTATTCTTTCACACACTGTTATAAGGCAGAGTATCAGCTGTCATAGACGAATGTCAAATACGGCAGTATCATTGTTAACGTAATAGGGTTGAGAATGTATTTTGAATTCAAAACATCAACTAATTCACGAAATTTCTAAATTATTGCAGTGTTTTTAAATATTGTCATTCTATTGCGGCAAAACTATTTATGTTTGGCAAATTCATTTTTGATGTTCATTCACACAATATATCACAGAAGGTTAATATTCAAATTTACGAAAATCTTTAAAGATAGATTATAATTTTCTCACGTGATCTAGTTAAATATTATGTAATAAGGATTTCTAGAAGAATAAGAATTCCCAGTGATATTAAGAAGTTTCAGTGTTTAAACAAAACTACAAATTCAGTATTGTTACTATTCTATTGTAATATTAAGTTCACTGTTTAAAATGTGTTAAAGATCGTTTCACTGTTACAAATTTCTCAATACCAGATTTATTTTAAATATACAATAAAAAACGCGTTTTATTATTTTGTTATTTATTTGAAACTGTATAAAGTTTGAAGAGGAATACCGTTTCTTCAGGGTGGTCCAAAACTCACGAGACACTGCTCTAGAGGGGGACACGCGTGTATCCACAACAGTGAAACAACCAAAAGAATGGAAACAAATGATTTATGAACTTCATGAAAACGCACTTAAACTGTTTCTTATCTTGATACAAAATGATTTCAGCTTATCACGTAGACTGATCGCACTTAATAATACACTAAGGAATTTAATCTATTTCTATTCATTAAAGAGCTGCTTTGTATACATAATATGTAAATATCGGAAAGAAATGAGGGTAGAATTATTTTAACACACTAACTAAATAGTAAACAAGTCAAAGTACTGAACAAAAAATGGTTGCTTCATTAACAGCCTACACTAAATAAGTCTAAGTGTCGCATTAACAGTTTGCATAAGTAAAGCTATGTTTTGCGATAACAACCTGCATGAGTAAAACTAATTATAAAATATATGATCCTATCTGTCTGAATTCGAGGAGGGTCCTTGGTTAGAGCCTAGTTGTCGTAAAACCATGCTCCGAAACAAGCAAATAAATCCATTATAACGTATGTTTCAGCTTTTTTAAAGCATCAGTGGTCATGGGAATATCTTGGTTCGATTCTTGGATCTTTTTTAGTAAATTCTGTAGGAGAAAGAAGATTAATGCTTTAAGTATCAGACACATCCTCAGTAAAGCGATACGTAGTAACCATGTATGGTGTTTCTCAGAAACGACTACTCTAAAGGATTAGTAAAGGAATTAAAAGTTCATGTGAGATAAGGGTTGCCAGTAATACTTAGATGTCCAAACTAATATCTAGAGAGATTAATCACGATAAGTGACAATGTAAGATGAATATGTATGTATATATATATATATATATATATGTATATATATATAACCTTTAAGTTTTTAAGACCATATAAGATGGGTGAAGGATAATTGACAGAATTAGTGACATAATGTAAAGACCTTGTACTGACAGCATCGCATGTTAATTTAATTATACTTGTGAAACGTATGTTTTTACAGTTTTTCTCATTCTACTGATTTTTGGTACGTTGAGGAATAGAATGTTTCTTTAGAAGAATTACTGATTTCTTTAGAATACAAGTTTATAGACAAATTCGTTTACCTCCGTTAGTACAACCAGATCAAACAAATATATAATTCAACAATAACGTATTTGATAATTGAATTAACTGTGCACTGTTGAAATGTTATTGAGAAACAAAACCTCACACACTAAGCGCATAACGCTGCTACTTTCAAATGACGAAAATCACATTTAAGAATTTGTCAGCTACTTAGCAGCGATAAATTTAAGAGTTTTATATAAAGCGATTCCGACTGATTCCTATTTGTTTTATCACTCATAAAGCAGCACAACCAAAAGCATTAATTTTGTGTAAACCGATCTACAAGTCTCTTCTAAAACAGGTGAAATTTATTGTAACAAGTATGTTCGGAGAGTGGTAAAAATAAAATATTCTCTTTTTCTATTCTACTTAAGCTTTACTATTAGCGACTATTTCTTTCATGCAGTCCTATTTATATCCAACAACCAATCGCTTTCGACCAAGTGCAAATTCTGGAAAGAAAAAGATTAAAAGTAAGTTGAAATTAAATACGTTTTCCCAACACAGTGTTATGTTTAAATCCTATATATATATATTTCTTCAGCAATGTAGATTCCTTAAAAATGACACACGTGTTCATTCTATTTTCAAAGCTTTTAGGTGTAATCTATAAAACAAATATTGAATTTAGACGTATTTCGCAAAGTATGTTTTCTATATTTTGGTACTGAAATTGAACTGATCGTTATGTTCAAAAATAATAATATCTTTACTTAGATAAATATTTTAAAATTAAAGAAAAACCTTTTCAAAAAGGAAGCAAATGTAGGGATGGCTAATGTAAATCCTTCAGGCCTTCAAAAACAACGCAAACAAGATAGTAGGGATGGCATTTGCATAATCCCTACATAATAGCACATTGTAGTAAAACGTTAACAGACAAAAATTGGATACATTAAAATCAATTGTGATTGAATAGTTATATATATATTGCTGTATGTTAATTCTTGCCTGTGTTATTATGCAGGGATGATGTGGATGTCATCACCACTATCTTGTTTGCATTGTTTTTGAAGGACTGATATTAACCATCCCTACATTTACTTCCTTTTTTGAAAAGTTTTTCTTTACTTGTTTTTTAATGCAGTGTTTCAATAGCCAATAGGAAGGTTGTCATTATAACCAAGTTTTAAATACAATGAAGTTCCAACTGTGATATTTATTGTTGATCTGTCATTGGCTGGTAAATCTTGTTTCACCCTGTACTTAAGCTTTTTAAAGGAACATCATATTTCTGTAAGAAAGCTAACTTTAAGGGGTAATGATAACATCGTTTACACTAGAATTATGTTGTTGTTTTTTAATTACTACTAGTTATTAATTATACTCATAAAAGTGGATACTCCGTTTGAAACTATGTCACCCCAGTGAGTTTGGCTGACACCATTGTTTTGGTTTTTTGAGTTATCATGTAATAAAAAAGAAGCAGAAGAAAGAAGAACATGAAATTTAGCTATGGTATTTACAGACATTCCCAGAATTTATGACTCAATTATTACATAGATGTGTTTTTATAAAACGAAACACTTTATAGTATTGTAAAGTTATGATGACCTATTGAGTAAATATTTAAAATACCATTTCGATTCACAATCCGAGCCATCCCTACATAGGCAATGCTACCGCCTGCTTGATATATATACTCATTACTTGTTTCCAGGATATAAAGACACGTAATCATTTTATTGGAAAGTAATAAGTCTATGTAACTTGTATTTTGTGTATATGAATTGCGTCACACACAGAGACAGACTTTTTTTCCTATGTAAAGTATTGTGGCATCACTTGAGCATCTAACTTGGCCCATTCATTATACTCTGCAAAACTCTCTGTGATTGTAAGTGTAAACAAATAATCCAGATAACTGATAAACAGTGTAAAAGTGTTTGCAAAACACCAAAACATTTTGAATTATGTGAATTTGAGAGAAGAAAGACCACAGGCTGCTGGAAGTGTAGGAAACTGATAGTGATAAGTGAAGTAGTTACAATGTTTGCTTACTTGCAATCTATCCTTCTGCAGGCCTTCTAACAATATTGATAACTTAATAATACAAACCGACACAGCTCAAATCTGTCAAAAGCTGGGAATTTAAAAATGCTTTAAAATTAATTTTCTCAGCAATTTAAAGTTTTTTGTTAGTTTTTTTCTGTCGGATAATGTTCCTGCCACAAAATATGCTTGGCTTCACAGTGACAATGTCAAAATTCTGAAATGACGAAGCTGAATAACCTTTAATTTTACTATTAAATTATAATAGCAAAGAAATGAAATTCAAGATACGCAAAGTAAATAAAACTAAATAAAATGAAAATAACAAAAGATTACAGGTAACATAATCCTTTTTAGTTTGTTCTATTTTGATTTTATTTCTTCGATATTATTTTTCAATTTTCAAATTCATTGGAACTTTTTAGTTGTACTTATGATTGAGTTCATTCGTTTATTAATTTCATCAATGAGCAAGTACTTTTCCAGCAAATGCGTAGTTTAGTTTAGGACATTATGGGTACAAGAACCTGATTTTGACCCTCTAATAACTTTAGTTTTGTCCAGTTTTGGTTTATACTTGAAGAGATGGATTATCTTCAACGTTACTTTAATGCTGGTACGAAGTTATACTCCACTAACGATTATATTGTATTTTTTATTTACTTTTTGTATGTTCTGGCTTTGCGCATATTAAGATTAGATTTCCAGATTTATATAGATATATACATGTATATGTATGTATTACAATTTTATATTTAAAAAATGAGCCAACCCTCAATAAAAAAAACAATATTGTTTGTTTGTTTAAAGTTAAGCACAAAGCTACACAATGGGCTATCTGTGCTCTGCCCACCACGGATATCGAAACCTGGTTTCCAGCGTTGTAAGTCCGCAGACATACCGCTGTGCCACTGAGGGGCAAATAACATTAGAAACAAGTTTCATGTATAACAGTATATATGTTTGCTATACTTATTGCGTTAAAAATGTCTTCAAATTTCATCTCACTTCTGTTTATAAAGGAGCTTTTAATATTCAAAATTAGTTTCGTCGCAAGGTATGGGAGTGAAAAATAAAACTCGAACTTCTAAATTACAAAATATATATATATTGTAGTAACTTTCCTGAAGTTTAATAAGTGCTTTCTAACTGACTTTGAACAAATTACTTATTAACTTTATAAATAAAAATTAAGTACGACATATTTTTAACTGATATTGTAATTTGGATAGAAATGCGTAAAATCAGATTTGTTAAGTTAAAGGGTGGGAAACACGTGTATACATAACAGTGAGAATGGCGTAATTCACAAAACTATTCCAACTTCGTTTTGTGAATACCTTTAAAAAACTCGAAAATTATAACAGACTTATTTTTTAGTATCCGACTCATTTTCGGCAATTCATTCCTGTTTGAAGTCTATATAATAAGTTTAGTTACATAACAAATATATACTTTTACAAAAGTTTCCAACTTGTTCTCATATTCTTATAATTTGATCTATTTGTTAATCTCAGGCAATTAGGAATACGTTTACAAAGTTTTTAGTAAAAATTATTTCTTGAAAAATTGTACGTAATTACAGTTGACTGGAATGAAACAAATACAGACGGGTACAACTGATTTAGTATATGATTAAATAGTTTTAGAACTAGGAGATGAAATTACTTAAATTTTTTAGAATATACCAGTTAACCTTCGTAGTCCTTTTATAGAATAAAAATATAGTTTAAGGATCGTCGGTATTCTCGGAATTTCTTTTTACTTTTACTAAATTTTTATATAGTTGATTTCATATATTTTATTGACATGTAACAAATAACTTGTATTTGTAGACTTAGAAATATTAAAAATATAATTTAAAGGCTGCGTCATTGCTGTCGCTTATTAAATTATATCTATAATCCCTGCACAAGACCTTATAAATAATTCAGTATAGAGAGCCTGAAATGTCTGAAAACCAAACCATGACAGGTGATTCCATGAAAAAATACCCATTTAATAAAGTTAGTTTGTGCACATATTTAGATTTATAGGGTAAAGTCTGTTTTAATTACATTTCAAGTAAGATTACCAGCTGTTTTCATTACGAAAAGGCTATGTGGTTGTTATATGTGTCCCCAGTGATCAGCGGCTAGGATACAAATTTATACTGCTAAAATTCGGGGTCCGATTTCCCGTGGTGGACAGAAATGCGCATACAGGTTATTGTGTAGCTTTGCGCTAAATCAAACCACAAAACTGAAGTTTCAAATAATTTATAATCTAGATAACAACTTGCAACAAAACTAGATTGGCATTTACTTCAAGTAAGAATATAAATACCATATTGAAATAATAATAAGTCGAAAATATTTTTTCTTTACTAAACGTCACAGAAACGTTTTAAATAAGCTTAGCGTAGCCGCCTTGTATTAGTATTTGTATTTTCAATCTGAATGGCACCTCTTGCAACACCTGGGCTAAACGATCAAGTTAGAGATTCGTAACGTTCAGGTATAACCATCTTTAGTTTAACAATGTTGGTTAGAGGGAGAACAACCAGTCAGCATCACCGTTGTCCAAATATTTACTCTTAACCATACAGTAGTGTCGACCGACAAGCTATAACGTTCCCACGGAGCCTGTCCACTAGCACAACATAGCTCGAGCCTTGGACTTTCTGTTCCGCAGGGCTACACCTTATGAAATATATGTTATATGTTCAATTAAGAGGACCACTTGGAGCAAGAAGCCATAATATAATGGCAGTTATCAAAAACATCAGATCGATATTTAAATTCAATCATTATTTTAAAGAAGCTACTGCAAATAGGAAAAGAATAAACATATCGCAAAATTTACGAATAAACATGTCATCACTAATGATGTTAAGAAAACGAATACGTTCCAAAATCAATGAAAGACAGAAATAAGAAACACTATAACTTCGAGATCTTACGCAAGGCAGACCCCTTTTCATCTGGGGCCCCTGTCCATGATGAAGAATAGGGTTTCTTATATTTGTCGTGCCATCACTAGTAAATTGAAAGCCAAAGTTCATTGTACAGAAGTTGTTCATTGTATATAAATCATGGGTAATACTACTAACAGCAGTTTTTAACACATCAACAAATTTATATGAACTTTATTGCCAACAGCAACTGCTCTTTAGAATAAAAATATGCTTAGATTATTAATGCGTTTTCTCTTTAACTTACCATAGCCGTATCAGATAACGAAGTATGCACTAGCCGTCTCTAATTTTGAATTCACAGATTAGAGGGTAAGTAGCTATTCAACAACATCTACAGCCAACTCTTGGGCTACTTGTTACCAACAAATAATAGGATTGACCGTCACATAATAACGCCTCTATAATGGAATAAGCTAGCCTAAATGGAAGTTCATAAAGTTCTTTAGGAAAGAAAAATATCAGTTCAGTACAGCTCCCCCTAGCTGGAGGGGCTTCGCTCGCTATTTTCATACCCCTTTCGCAAACAATTGAAATTGATGCCCCCCTCTATTATTATATGTGCCCCTCTGTGTGTATATTGCATCAGGTAGGTCTGTTTTAAACAGGTCAACAAAACATAAAAAATAGAACCACTTTAAGTGTTGAATTATCTAGAAAATCCGGAACTGTAGCTTTAAACCAGTTTTACAACTGAAGTTTAATTATTTTTTCAGGTTCTCTATGAAATTAATCAGTTAAGAATCAGGTCAAGTTCGATCGATAACAGTTAGAAAAAGTGTGACGATCCAGCTGTGTCTATCGTATCCTAGCAGCTCCAGTAGTGGCTCGTCGACAGTGTGGTTTACATACTACTTTTTACTTTCATTGGCGTAATAAACGTGATGAAACTATTCTGTGTAATATATATATATATAATATAGGCTAATATACGTGCACATGTTACTAATGATGTTTTTTTTCTTCCTAGTTTGACTTAGAATCAATCCATTTTAATAATTGTCAATGTTACCTTGTGAAGCTGACACAGGTCACAGTTGTGAAGCTGACACAGGTCACAGGATTAATTATATTAAGTTGTACTTTTTTATGTTAAATTTAATTATTCACTGGTGCATTAAAAGATAAATAAATTCTTAAATCAGTCTTCTATTTTAGAACAAAATACATGAATTAATTCAAACTAACTGACATATTGAGATTACCGCCTCGGCTCGTAAGTTTTGAATCAGACAGGAAGTTCATCTTCTCGCGTGCTCTGTTGATCTATTTTATTGTGTTCTGTAAAGCATCTAATGTTCTAAACATTATTTTCCACTGTTTGCCACATGATTTTGGGTAGCAGTTAGGAAAATTTTGAAACGGTTCGAGCTTCAAATCGAAGTAATCGATTATCCGAGTAATCGCGACGTCCCTGATTGAGTGCATTCCTCCCTTTGATTAGAGTAAATAAGGTAATCTTTCCTAAACATTTTATATTCAATTAAAGTAACACCTCATTGCCTACTATATACAGAACTCTTTGTATTTCCATACAGAAGTATTTTGTTCCAATTCACATGTTTGACGTTTGTTTTTGTTCGATGGCTGTCCATAGTCCACTTCTTGCAATAACTGTTTAACAACGTACGTAATATAACACATACATTATTTTTCCTTTTTTTAAACCGCTGGAATGATTTCAATAAAACTTCTAAATTTCACAAGAAAACTCAACCCAAAATATTGTGACTTTACTCCTGACTATTATCTCTTGTCTTGTATATATAATAACTTGCCCTTTCATTCTAGCTGAGTGATTGTTTTTAGGAACTCCTCTAGCGTGTAACCCTAAATAAACAAAAAGAATAGTGTAGTAAGTTATTTTTCTAAACAGATTAGTAGCACAAAACTGTTTTAATTTATCTTATTTTATTAAAATAATCCAGCTGTAGAAACTGCTTAGTTAAAGACTCTTCAAAATGTTTATTTTTGATGCTTAACCCGTCAACTTGCCTTTGCTTTCTTGGTAATGTAAGTCGATGCAATATTTGACATTTCTATTTTGTTTTAAAACACTTTCTAAAATTTATATACTGACCTTTTTTTTGAGAAATGTGAACCACAAATTATTAAGCTGATATAGGTTCATATCTCTAAGCCGCTATATATGTGTGTGTGTGTGTGTGTCATCAAATCGATATAGAAACCACCCCTGTAAAAGACATGATTAACAGATGTTTTGCCGCAGTTTATCTGGATTTTAGTTTAAAAATGAGTATGTTTATAGGTGTAAATCTACCACAGAACATTAATATGAAGAGGGATTTTTGTGTACATTTTTTCGTTTCATACCTATTTCTCAGTGAAAAATAACTATCATACTTCAAAAAAGGAATAACAGAAATAACTTTACTCAAATTGACACATATCTATATTAGCATATTTTCCAAAGTAACATCCATTATTATTATTACTTACACGCACAACGTGTATATAATGATACAAGTTCTCACAGACATGCGTAGATTAACACTGACATTTGTTTTTGACGCGGTGTATTGATTTCAACAATGCTTCTAAACAGCAAAATTCAAAGTAAAAAAACGGTCACTTTACCCCTGAACATTAATTATTTTCACGTTTGATGAAATTACATTTTAATTTATTCTCTCTTTTTAATTACACAGTTGTTTTTAGAAACCATTCTACTAAACTTTATTTCTCCTTCGAATATGTTTTTAATTTGGTATAAAAATCATATTAACGTACACATATATATATATATATCTAATGTATATCAGTGGCTTACTTAAGATGTTTGAAATTCACTTTGAATAATATAACTTACTTGTACTGAGTAATATGTTTTAAGAAGTAGGTCTCGTAGTGTTGGATTTTTTTTAATGGTTTGTGTGACTATGAGTGACCCTTGGTATTTAGATTACTTTGTAAGCTGCTTTATATTTTTTATTACAGTAATTTACTCTACCAGCATTATAAGTGTTAACAGTACTCAAGCACAGGCTATGTATCTTGTAAGTTCGCAACATCTATTTCAATGAGCTTTATTATTCCAAAACCTAAAAATTACCAATCGCAGAAGTAGGCGAAATAAAGAAATATGTCAACCCTCAAGATGAATGCCAGGCGTGGCTTCGTGTTTAGCGTGCCGGACTGCGAATCCGAGGGTCCCTTATTCCCTTTCCGTTGCCTAAATTTGTTTAACTGCCAAATTCCACTACTATTTGATTAGAGTAGCCCAAGATATAACGGTTCGTGTTGTTTACTAGCTGTCTTCTCTCTAGTCTATCAGTTCCAAATTTGGGATGGCTAACGCAGTTAGCCCTTGTTTAGATCTACGCGAATATTCGAAACAAACTCAACATGAATGAAGTGCCGGAAACTCATCATCCCAAAAGTAATCTTAATTGAGTGATTGAGACGGATATTTATTTATTTTATTTCTGCAATTGCGACTCCCCAGTACTCTTCAAGTTCAGATTATTAAACAAGCTGGAAGATAAGGCACACAGGTGGCGTTCGCACGGTCTTTGACATCGACATTACCAAAGTTGTAGGTTAATGAAATGATTCTTAAGTGCAGAAAAAATAGAATTACGTGAGTAAACATCCAATAAAGACAAAGTTCATTATCACCTTCATAGTTGGCTGAATTGTGGAAGTTTCTAAAGGTTGTGAAAATGTTTAGGTTGTGCCAATTTATAATTTTATTCCTTTACAGTAAAAAAAAACTGGCTGTTTTTCCTCTTTGTAAAAAAACAAAAACAGACTGAACGACATGGATTTTACGGTAGTTTAGAATTCTAGAAATGCATGCATGATGAAGGACTGGCCACTTCCAGCAGGTGAGTGATCTGAGACTGATAAAAATATCTAAAAATATTTGGTGGATATTATAAACATTAAAAACAAATAATTCAATATGACTCCAAGAGTAAAATTAGAGAAATATAATACATTTTAAATTTGAGTGTGACGTGAAATAGTATGAATCAAAATAATCTTGCAAAAATAAATTATTTTTATTCATGAAACACAAATTATATTTTCAATACAGTATGTTCCATATCAGTGGAATATATATATATATATTCATTTAAAAAATAGACTTCTCATTCATTTGAATCAGTGCCTATAAAACAAGTTTCCGCCTATAGTTAAATATACAAATTATTAATATATGTAAATACATATTGAAATTTAGAATGAATAAAACAGGTCAAGATCTTAAACCACCTTTTACCAACATTAATATATAGTGAAAGTAAAATTTGCAAGTTGTCTTTCTATTGATTTGATGTATAAAGTTTAGGCTAATGTTTGGTAATTAATTGTCAAATAGTTTAAATAGATCCAAGAATTGAATATATGCATATATACGTCTTTCCAACTATATTCACAATATTAGAAAAACACGTAAGTTCAAGAAATCACTTTAATACAAAAATACGATACCCTATAACCCGAAAGCTTTCGAAAAGTGAACCTTCTTCAGAAGCAAACTGGTAATGGTCGTGTAAAGCAAAGTATGAGATAAAGTGAAGTTTGAGTGACATCATGCAAGCCACCATGGAAATCCGGAAGTGTTTTGAGTAGCTTTAAATGTATTGCTATAATTGTTTCTCATTTCCGATCTAATAATACCGGAAACAAGAATGTTAGATATAAAGAAGTTATAGATGTATTATTTTAAAAATAAAAATAGTCAAGAGAAACTACACAGAGTTTCGTTAAAGTAAACATATAAAAGTGAGATATGAAGATTGATTTAAAAAAATATTAAACAGATATAATTAAAAAAGATAACATGAAAATTATCACAAATGAATAATAAGTATTAGAAAGATCAGGTGTAAACATTTAGAATTCACACTAGATGAATAAAAAAACTTTATTTTTTTGATAGAGAACAAAC
>NW_013668609.1:19023-19696 GCF_000517525.1 Limulus polyphemus
GTTCTTCAATGAAAGATATATGGTGAAGGTAAGTTTGATTAATAGTATTACACGTAGGTTCTTCAATGAAAGATATATGGTGAAGGTAAGTTTGATTAATAGTATTACACGTAGGTTCTTCAATGAAAGATATATGGTGTGGGGAAGTTTGACTAATAGTATTACACGTAGGTTCTTGAATGAAAGATATATGGTGTGGGGAAGTTTGACTAATAGTATTACACGTAGGTTCTTGAATGAAAGATATATGGTGTGGGGAAGTTTGACTAATAGTATTACACGTAGGTTCTTGAATGAAAGATATATGGTGAGGGGAAGTTTGACTAATAGTATTACATGTAGGTTTTCAATGAAAGATATATGGTGTGGGGAAGTTTGACTAATAGTATTACACGTAGGTTCTTGAATGAAAGATATATGGTGTGGGGAAGTTTGACTAATACTATTACACGTAGCTTCTTCAATGTACCTTTTGTAAAAAGTAGGTATAATTTCGTAAGAGCGAAGTATTTCACCTTTTAAATTTCTGACTTGCTCGTATTTTTAGTTGTTTTGATTTCATTCAGTAACAGAACTGTCCCATGGTAGGTAAGCGGTAAGTTTACGGACTTACAACGCTAAAATGTGTGGCTTGATTTCCCCGCAGACAAAGAAAGACGTTTTTGAAGATGAG
>NW_013668609.1:20670-25038 GCF_000517525.1 Limulus polyphemus
ACTGATTCCAGGATTCAGATTTATTCCACGAGGTTGAACAGTATTTATAGTTACAATTCAATAGGCTTCTCTTATCTCTCTACCGATTTCTAAACTAAAACGTATTTTATTAATGATTTAACTTTCAATTTTCACATCTCATAAATGGCTGTTTCCCATGCAGTCATACACAACAGAGCCATCTGTTGCTATGATCAGTGTCATTGTTTACTCATGTATCTCTTCCACGACTTCAGCTGTGTTGTTGAGTGATTATCTAAATCGTGTTCGCAAACCAACGTGGATTTATGTTGTTTGTTGTTAAATTGCGTACTAAGCTTCTGTCGTAGCCGTCCATAAATTAGCAGTGATAGACTAAAGGGAAGGTAGCTAGTAAACACCACCCACCGCCAACTCTTAGGCTATTATTTTACCAACGAATAGTGGGATCGACCATCACGTTATAACGCTCCCATAGCTGAAAGGGCAAGTATGTTTGACGAAGGAAATTCAAATCAGCGACTTGCAGATTGATGGTTACCGTTTAAATTATATATTCAGATACTTCTAAAATATATGTGCTTTTTGATTATATCCAAATATTTCTTATCAAAAGTTTATAAAAGTATCAAGATAAAGAATAGATCCAAGAAGTGTGATATTTCTGCGTTCTTGTTAAGTATTTCTTAGCCCATATACAAACTTTGCTTGTCACAGTTGGTACCAAACGTTCCTACAAACTGATTTAAAACTGTTGATTACTCGCAAGGTAAGTCACGGATCCTGTAACAAGATCACTCTTTTGTTGACAACACGTTTGTAAATTCAATTGTTCTTACTGATCGTATACGACAATGAAAACTGTTGATCTGTTAGACAGTGGTAACCCATTAGACGTTTACATTACTGAAATCGTACTTATTGTTGTAGTTTGTTTAATTTCGCGCCAAACTACTCGAGCGTTATATATGCCAGCTGATAGATTAGATAAAAGGCAAGCAGTCTACACCGTCCACCGCTAACTCTTTAATCGAATAGTGAGGTTTTATCGTCACTTTTATAACGCACCCACGGTCTCAAGATGCGGAGCGTTTATTAATATTTTTTTGGTGGTAAAGGAGCGCAAACATCAAAACGCCGGATCTGTAATTCTGAACGCTAACCATTGCGGCAAAGTCGTATTCATAAAACACGAATAATTAATTCCAAATTTTAAATGTTTGATTGAATGTCCAAAATGCAATTCACAGACAAAATAAAAAAGATATATGGTGAGGGGAAGTTAGACTAATAGTATTACACGTAGGTTCTTGAATGAAAGATATATGGTGTGGGGAAGTTTGACTAATAGTATTACACGTAGGTTCTTGAATGAAAGATATATGGTAAGAGCAAGTTTGACTAATAGTATTACACGTAGGTTCTTGAATGAAAGATATATGGTGAGGGGAAGTTTGACTAATAGTATTACATGTAGGTTATTCAATGAAAGGTATATGGTGTGGGGAAGTTTGACTAATACTATTACACGTAGCTTCTTCAATGTACCTTTTGTAAAAAGTAGGTATAATTTCGTAAGAGCGAAGTATTTCACCTTTTACATTTCTGACTTGCTCGTATTTTTAGTTATTTTGATTTCATTCAGTAACAGAACTGTCCCATGGTAGGTAAGCGGTAAGTTTACGGACTTACAACGCTAAAATGTGTGGCTTGATTTCCCCGCAGTAAAAACCGCAAAACTGATATTTCGTATGTACCTCCGCATGTAACTAATGAACCTCCATACCAATTTTGATGAAGATCCAGCCATACTCTGCGAAGTAGTTACATAGACAGACAACAGACAGTACTATTATATATATTTAGATTTAGCCAAGTAATGCAAGTTACTAAAGCAAATTCGTTAGATAATGTACCATTTATCTCATCTTCAAAAACGTCTTTCTTTGTTATATGTAATTGTAAAAAAAAAACGTCCATAAAAACTGCAAAACACAAAATGTGACACCGCAACTTTGCATGTATCTCCGCATGCTCCCCACAGACCTCCATGCCAAATTTGGTGAATATCCATCAACAGGGGCGACGTAGTGGTGGGAAGCAGCTTTTCATGTCCTAAGATAACCTTTCATTAATCATGAATTTACATAATTACCGTCCAGAGGACAGGTACTCCAGCTAGTTTTAAATACTTTTTACCCCTTGTACTTATATTCTTCTCAGTATTTACGACAGATATTTTGTAAAATTCAGCAAATAATAAATTCAATACTGAAATATCACTAAAAAACTATTATTATTATAGATAAATCACTTATAAAAAAGTCAGTTACATAACCCTACATATCTCCATCTCATTATCAAGTACAATTACGTAATTAGTGGGTGTTGCTTGTTAGTCAGTATTTTTTCGATTAAAGAGTAAGTGATAGTTAAGTTTGTTTTAGGTACATAGCTAGACAATGGAAAATTTACGCCGTGCTCACTGCGAGTATCAAACACCGATTTTTAGAGTTATCAAGCTTTCCGCTGAACTGCCGGGGGCGTGATAGTCAAGAAAGTGTTAGTTAAGTGTCTAATATAACCTTGCTTATTTAGAAAAAAACCTAAAAAGAAAAGTATTAAAAATTATACCTTGTACAGTAGTAGGGACCCTTATAAATGAGAAAAGGGGGGTGGGGAATGAGATTCATGAAAAACATGTAAAATTCAAAGCTAAAATTTATTCTAATTTCATATATGTCCAAATTTTATGGTTGGCAGAATCAAAAATGTAAAAGTAAAATAAAATATATTCAAGTTAAATGACATAGAAGGAATATGATTGAGTAATAATGGACGAAGTAAGCTACCCAACTTTTGGTGAATTATTTTACATAGTTTCGATATTGTCTAGATTTGTATATGTACATATGAAATGACGTATGAACCTTAAGAGTAATTGTTATACTCTATAGCTGACGTCATGATTCACATATAATCAAAAGCGTGTTTATCGCTCACTAAACGTATGTTTTCTTGTATCACGATACTGTAAAAATCAAAGCTATGGGAAATAAAAATATATTCCATCCTCATCGGCCATTATTAGTTTGTTTGGAAAGACAGAATGAATATCGTTGTTATATAAAACTAAGTAGCTGAAAGACACAGTTTCCTGATTTTTCCAAATTCACTAAATAATTGTAAAGTAATTAAATGGAACAAAACTAGTTATCTTTGGGTTAGATAACTAATATATGTCTCCCGATTTGACAAACAATGGTTGTCTCTTGATCTTGAATAAAAATAAGTTGTCTCTCGAATAGTGGTTGAGTTTAAATATTTTATAGAATACTGAACTCATATTTTTTATAACTTTACTGCTTTAAATTTTAAAAATATGTCAAAAATAAAGTATCACACTTAGTTATGTCTATATCGTTATTTTCACTGATACTTAGTTGATTAGTAAAATGACTGGAAAAACACACGTTCTTCTCAATTTACAGGTAAGTTATTTATTACTTTGAATTCTTCTCTGATATTGATGCTGCTTGGGAGGTATAAGAAGTCATGTATATCAATCTACTTAGTACTTGAATTCTGTAAAAGACATGTTTGTACTTAACCGCTTTTTCATTAACGTGCATCGTATTTCACGTTATACAAAACACGGCACATGACTCAAAGACAGACGGTTGCTATGTTGTCAACATCACATGTCTGTATGTAAAGCCAATGCTAATCGAAAGGGTAGAAGCTTACATACCAAATTCTTTGGCGGCAATTGATTGTGGGATTTATTATACATAAAAGTAAAATACATTTCGTGGATTATTTTTCTCATTTTTATAGCTTGAAGTTCCTCGTGAAAGGAAGAGAAAGCACGTTTTTTAATTCTATTAAATATAACGTTATTTGTAATTACTATTGTTATTTAAGCTGTTCACGTCAACAGAAATATCAGTGTGGGGGATTAAGTTTAATTATAGATAAAACTACATATAAGGATGTCAGTCGAAGAAAAGTTCTAATGAAGAAATTAGTTTCAGTTACAAACAGATACCTTACTCTGCCTTACGTGAAGAAATACTTGCACGTTATAAAGAACTACATCTATATGTTTTTTCCCTTGAGATGGCTTCCAGTATTTATTATTAGAATAATATACTCTTACAATCTCGTCATTATTTTGCATGCGTTTATGAATGTGTAACATCAGTATTGGTTACTTTATTATTATTAATCACATACCCCACGCTTCCCACTAAGAAACCAGACCTAGACCTGGATTCTCACTAGAAGTAAGATGAGACCAGATATAACTCCCTATTAGAAACCTGACCTAGACCTGGATTCTCACTAGAAATAAGGTGAGACCAGATATAACTCCCTACTAGAAACCAA
>NW_013668609.1:26038-32168 GCF_000517525.1 Limulus polyphemus
CTAGACCTGGATTCTCATTACAAATAAGGTGAGACCAGATATAACTCCCTACTAGAAACCAGACCTAGACCTGGATTCTCACTAGAAATAAGATGATACCAGATATAACTCTTTACTAAAAACCAAACCTAGACCTGGATTCTCACTAAAAATAAGATTATACCAGATATAACTCCCTACTAGAAACCAGACCTAGACCTGGATTCTCACTAGAAATAAGATGAGACCAGATATATACTAGAAACCAGACCGTACGTTCCCCACTAAAACAAGACACAGACACCAAAACCACATCCATGTTCATCCCTTGAAATCAAACCCAGACCTACGTTCTTCACTAGAAACAATACCCAGACCTACGTTCTTCACTAGAAACAATACCCAGACATACGTTTCTCACTAGAAACAATACCCAGACGTACGTTCTTCACTAGAAACAATACCCAGACATACGTTTCTCACTAGAAACAATACCCAGACGTACGTTCTTCACTAGAAACAATACCCAGACCTACGTTCTTCACTAGAAACAACACCCAGACATAAGTTTCTCACTAGAAACAATACCCAGACATGAGTTTCTCACTAGAAACAATACCCAGACCTACGTTATTCACTAGAAACAATACCCAGACATAAGTTTCTCACTAGAAACAATACCCAGACCTACGTTCTTCACTAGAAACAATACTCAGACCTACGTTCTTCACTAGAAACAATACCCAGACAAAAGTTTCTCACTAGAAACAATACGCAGATATAAGTTTCTCACTAGAAACAATACTCAGACACAAGTTTCTCACTAGAAACAATACCTGGAGATATGTTTTTCGCTAGAAACAATATCCAAACATACGTTTCTCATTAGAAAACAGACCCAGACCTACTTTCCTCATTAAAAACCATACCCAGAGTCACGCTTTTCACTAGAAAATATATCCAGCCTTACGTTCCACACCAAAAATAATACTCAGACCTATGTTTCTCATTATAAATAACACGAGATCTAACTCTTCCTCTAGAAACCAGCCTAGGTCTGTTTTCACCACTAGAAACCAGACCCAGACTTATGTAGCTCAGTAGATACCAGATCCAGACCCATCTCACTAGTAAGCAAATCCAGATAGACATATATTACCGAGTGTAAAAACAACAACAACAAACAGTTAGGGTTTTCAGGATCGCTATTTTGACATACGATTTTTTTTTCTTTTTCAAATTGATGGAACTGTTCCCATGAAATATTTCGTTAGCTAAAGATGATACACTAATGAGACATAAAATAATAAAAATTTTCTCTTGGGCGGGTGCTTTCATGTTTCTATCACTTCAAAGCTGTTGGCTGAGACCCTTAAAGATATCATTGGCTTGTATGTTGGTAAATAAGCTAGGCACACAGAAATTAATAATTGTATTTTGTCAAGTTATTTTGTTATTCTTTTCATTTCAGTGAATTATTCAGATGAAATTTTGTTTATAAACTTCGGTAGTGTACTTTAAGACAAAAAGGATGGCTTGGTTTGAGAATGTTTGGTAAGCGTAAATATGTTGTGTGGTCGAACGGTGTACTGTTGACTATGTATCAGTTTTAGTTGGTGTTTCCCGGGGAGTTTGTTACGTCCTTTCTCTGAGTTAGTTATCGAATTGACTTGATCTTCATGTACTTGTCATTCTTGGTTAGTGTTTGGAGTTTCCTGGCATATTCTTTATTTTACGCCTAATTGTAGAATCTGTTTTTACAGACATCCATTTAAAAAAATAATGAACTATACACGAAGAGTTAGGTTTAGGTTAAAATAAACGGCGAATTTCTGTATTTTATTTTATATTGTTTTTGGAATTACATCAAATCAGCGCCAAAAGTAAAAAACAAAAACAAAAAAAACGATGAGTTACATAAGAACAGTTTCATTAAAAGTAACTTATCATTGACTCACCGTCACACAAAGAGTGAAGAAAAGTAAAATAAGAAATAATAAGAAAATAAAAATATGCAAACTTATTAATACGTGGTTCAAGTTTGGAGAACATTTCTACGTAAATGTAATGGAAGTTTTTAGTCTTCAGAAACATAAGTTGATACAAGTAATTAAAAACACTTTTCACTATGTAACTTGCTTAACACAATGCAACTGAGTGACAAGATAATATAATTCACGGGTTTGACGACACTTGAGTGATTTCAAGTTCATAAAGTTGCAGTGAAGCCAAAAATTCTTAATTATTTTATATAGTTATAAATATGAATATATAGTTATAATATAATTTACGGGTTTGACGTTACTTGGGTGATTTAAAGTTCATAAAGTTGTAGTGAAGCCAAAATTTGTTAATTATTTTATCGATATACTACCAAAACTCTGAGATTGTTTGTTTGCTTGTCTGTAATTAAATACAGCAAAAACGGCGCACAATTGCGCCATATTTGTAATGAAGTGAGAATAGAAACAGAATAAAACAAGTTTCGTTAAAATCGGGCCACGGGTTACCGAGTTAGCCCCGTTTTTCGGGTCACTTTTATGAACATTTCTAGAGTAATTTAGGTACACTAGATGGCACCACATATCGGTTTATCTATCTATCTATTCGTTTTCCACCTGATGAATCACTTTAAAATATCTTCTATACAACATTATATGCACAACAGAAATTAAATAATGAGATGAAAATGTAAAGTTTAGTATATTCTAATCCCTTATAGTGATGGCACACGACGAGACACACATTCGGCATGTAATGATACTTGAATACAAGAAGGGAAACAACGCCTCTGTAGCCACAAAGAATATCAAAGAAGTTTATGGAAATGTTTTGAGCGTTCGTAAGTGTCAACAATGGTTCAGCAAATTTCGTTTAGGTGATTTTAGCCTTAAAAACTGTGATGGCAGGGGCCGACATGTTGGAATTAATATTGATGCTCTGAAGACGCTTGTTGAGTCTAACCTAAGGCAACACACACTCGTGAAATGGCCCTGAAATTGCATGTATCTCATGAAACAATCCGTAAACATCTAAGGAATATGGGAAAACTCCATAAAGTAAGTGTTTGGTGCCACACGAACTCTCCGATGATCATCGTGTGAACGCTGCTTCGTCTCTTCTGGCGCGTAATGCGCTTGAACCATTTTTGCACAGAATTGTCACCGGTGATGAAGAATGGATTCTCTATGCGAATATTAAACGCCAAAAACAATGGCTCAGTCCTAGACAAAACCCACTTCAGACTCAAAAACCTGGACTCCATCCGCAGAAAGTGATGCTTTGTATCTGGTGGGACATCAAAGGAGTGATTTATTTTGAACTCCTCAATTCACAGCGAACTGTCAATGCAGAGATTTATAATCAGCAACTGGAACGCTTAAATCAAGCCTTTAATCAGAAACGCCTTCACTCGTCAATCAGAAAAGTGTTCTTCTTCTCCACAACAATGCAAGTACACATGTGACACGTTTGACGCAACACAAGATTATGAAGTTGGGTTGGGAAGTTCTCCGCCACCCACCATATTCTTCAGATATGGCACCATCAGATTACCATCTTTTTCGTTCGCTGCAACACCATCTTAATGGGAGAACGTATGCAAATGTGGAAGGTGTTAAAGAGGACATCACCACGTTTTTTTTTGCTTCAAACCAAGTTCTTTAATCAGAGCAATAACAACCTGATTGTAAGATGGAAAAGCATCATCGATAAGAATGGAGACTATTTGATTTAATAAATGCTTTGATTTGATATATAAATTGTTTGGGTTTTTTCATCTAAAAAAACGACATTAATTTCTTGACGACCTAATATATAACACTTAAACAGAAATTACACTTACTTTCAAAGCCCATAAATACAGTCGTTTGCTATTTAGATTCAAAAAGCTTCACAACATACGAAACTTGTAAATAATTATAAGCGTTAATGCTATTCGTACTGGTATAAGTCCAACGTCACAAAGTAATGGATGTATAGAACTGATTAAAAGTTCGTAACCAAATGCACATTAGTCATCTATCCGAGAATTATATCGATGTTCTGTAACTGATTACTTGAATAAGTGTAACCTCTACACAGAATCTCCGTATGATTCTCACGAATACCAGCAAATAAACAAAAGAAAATCGATTTCTCGACCATCGATTGTACAACATTAATTAGTTTACTGTGAAACATGAATGAATTCCACCACATGTTTCTGTTTTTTACTAGAATCTGTAGCAGCAAATAAAGTTTGTTTGTTTTAGAGCAAAGCTATAATGGGCTATCTGCTGTATCCACCGAGGGGAATCAAATCCCGGGTTTTAGAGTTGTAAGCTCTGGGGGATAGAGAATATAAAGGAACTGGCAAAATTAATATTTCACGTATATATATATGTATGTATAATATTAATTTAATGAATTATAAAATTCAATACTTTCAGCATTTACTGAGGAGGAAAAATTATTTATCACAAAATGTACTATACATATTCTGAACAACACAAGAACATGTCTTTATTTTTTATGTTATTTTACCTTTTCTGCTTTATATTAATCAATATTTATTGTGAGTTTTTACAAATAACTCGAACATTATAAAACCTTCACTGTCTAAGTTTTATATCATCTAGCCCCAAGACTTTGATGGAAAAGCAGTCAGTGAACATTTGAAGGATTATATGTCTACTTTTCTAGGCAGCACTATATGTTGTGGAACATATGAGGTTTTTCCCTGTGAACTGCCTTCTGTATTTTCTTTCCTTGTCATAACTTGAGCATAATAAGACCGTATTAAAGACTTAAGTATCGGTTGACATCCACTAAGCTGTCCTCATACACACACATATATATATATATATATATTTACACCTAACAAGTGAGAGGGAAAAAATAGACTCCTCAAATATATCGGGATATTCACACTGTCATTTCAAAGCAAACAAAGATAATTGATGTATAAGAAACAAGATATAAGTATAATATAAATTCATAATCTTCTTAAATTAAGACCTGGCATGGCCTGATGGTTAGGGCGTTCAACTCACACTCTGAGGGTCGCGGGTTCGATTCTCCGTCACCGACAATGCTCGCCGTTTCAACCGTGGTGATGTTATAGTGTGATGGTCAATCCCACTATTCGTTGGTAAAATAGTAGCCCAAGAGTTGGCGGTGGGTGGTGTTGACTAGCTGTCTTCTCACTTCTAAATTAGGAACGGCTGGCTCAGATAGCCCTCGTGTAGCTTTGCGCGAAAATCAAAACAAAACAAAGCCTCAAATTAAATATATCAAAATTGGATAAATGTATTAATAAATACCCTGATCGTGTAGATAGCCATCGCGGAAAATTACTTGAAAACGACACACCGTAATCCTTTGTTTGTTTGTTTTTAATTATGCACAAAGCTACATAAGGGCTATCTGTGCTCTGCCCACCACGGGTATCGAAACCCGATTTCTAGCGTTGTAAGTCCGCAGACATACCGCTGTGCCACTAGGGGGGCACCGTAATCCTCTCTGTTATTTCTCAGCTGGTTATTCATTTCGATATTTGTGAGAAATCGAAGTGAATGGAACTTGGTTAGCAAATTTAACAAGCTTTTATCAACTGCTGTTAATATTTCTGTTGTACTGCGGTGGCTCAGAGATAAGTCTGCGGGCTTATAGCGTTAAAATTGGGTTTCGATACCGGTGGTAAAAAGAGCACAGATGTATAAAGTTGTGATTAATAACAAAAAAATATTTCTTGTAATTTTACTGTACAGGAAAAAAAAATGAACAACTTTTGTTTGCCTACAGAGCTGAACAATGATTTTGAGTGTTAATTTTGACTGGTGTTTATACAAACGATCACACTTCTGCATTTCTTTGAATGTTATAGCATACAAAAACATAATAGACAAAACTGTTTTTTATTGTAATGACATGAGAGTTTAAAATGTATCTAAAAGACCGAGAGACATTCTAATATACTGAATACGCGCACTTCTATTGTCAAACAGCACTGGGATACAAGTATTACTTTAGAGAAATAAATATGTATTATTAAATCTTTAGCCACGGCATAGCGGCTCATAGAATGGCTCTGAGCCTTCTTTTTTTTTTTATTTTTTTCGTGTACTAAACTTTTAGCTCACAGCTCCGTCATCTTCTTTAACCGTTTTTT
>NW_013668609.1:33168-40580 GCF_000517525.1 Limulus polyphemus
GGATGAAGCTACTGAGGATCCCCTCTTGTTAAAGGTTATGCTTATAGGTGTATGAGACCATTGAGGATTCCCTCTTGTTAAAGGTTATGTTTGTAGGTGTATGAGCCTATTGAAGATTCCCTCTTGTTAAAGGTTATGCTTATAGGTGTATGAGACCATTGAGGATTCCCTCTTGTTAAAGGTTATGTTTGTAGGTGTATGAGACTATTGAAGATTCCCTCTTGTTAAAGGTTATGTTTATAGGTGTATGAGACTATTAAGCTTCTATCTCATAATTTTAGCGCCACAGCCAGAAGAGTTTATTTTAGAACAAAGCCACATTGAGCTTTCTTCTGTGTCCACCACAGAGAATCGATCCCCGGATTTTAGCATTGTAAGTCTGTTAACTTACCGCTTTCCCACCAGGAGGACCATCCAGGAGAGAAATTCCCTGAGATTGAGAAGTATATTTTACACTGCTCACTTTGTTAAAATATTTTACCAGCGTTGCTACAAATTCTTTTTATTTTTAGTTCTTTGTTATGTATAATCCATTATAGAAACGGTGGTTAATAGCAATCGTATATGAAACATAAGCAATGGAAAACTAGTACAAGATTCTTGTAGTTCGTCGAACTAAACAGCATTATTAATTAAAAATCATGATTTAAACATATGAACCTAAATAGGTAATGACTAAATTTTGCAATAGAATGTTGGCTTTGTGGTTAACATTACAGAACTATGAATCCCAAGATTCATAGTCTTTGTCCCATTTTTGCAAAAACATGCTCCCCACTTTGGGGCCGAGGGGATGCTATATAACAGTGACGGGCAACGCTCACTATTCGGTCAGACAAGAGTAAAGTTAACGGTGGATGCTGTTAGCTAGCTGCCTTCCCTCTAGTTTAACAGTTGAAAATTAGGCTTTACATATATAGTCATTGTGTAGCTTTGTGCAGGAATTCTAAAAGTAACAACAATGGGTTGTTTTACAGCATCAAATTAATTTCTTTTTATAAAATCACAATTAGGTACTGTCTTTTGATCTGCTGAGGTTGCGAAAACCTGCTCTCGGTTTGTACATTATTCTAAATCTTTTTCATGCTGGTGAGGAATATAAGACATACCGAACAGGCTCAGAATCGTACAAATTATTCCATGATAATGAAAGTTAAAAGTAATTGTCGAATCATTTTGATTGAACAATCCGAATAAACCACGAATAATCGACTTTAGCCAAAACTACTCAGAAATCACAGTCACGGTTTCTTTGCCTTCCTTTCCACACTACTACTACTACTTTATGAAGTAATATAAATGCTAGATGTACTTGCGCAGAGTAAAGAAAACCAAAATTAAGAGTAAGAAATATTTATATTTCTTGCTTTTGAAGTGCATAGTCATGCTGTGTTGTAGCCTACAAAGTACATAGTTCTTCTCGTGATTCATGGCATGCGCACGTTTTATTGACGTCACGACAGTACAAATTGTAACGTTCAGCGCCCCATATGTAACGTAATTTTAGTGTATACTTACCGACTGACAGACAACACATTACTGTATAGTGGTGTGAGTGGTTAAAACAGGTGACCTCTCCGGGCGGCCATTGGTCTCCTTTCGGGTAAATACTATTCTAGCACTCCCATTTTGACAAACCCAGGTATTTTAAAACTGAAAACAACATTCAAACTTTCCTTTTACCACATATAACTCTAACTCTGTCTGTCAACATGAAAATAATTGTGTTATTGACCTAACGTAATTTTTAAAGGATAATATCAGTTAAGAATTTTTTAATTTTTCATATTTTTTTTCTGTTTCACGGTTCAGTATAAAACCAAACATTCTAGCTAACTCTCATTCTAACTTCTTTCAGTTTTAACAAGTATTCACTTCACACAATTTTTCCTTTTCCTTCGTTTTGCATATGAATAACATGTATTGTAGCAGTCAAGTCTTAAAGCTTAATGTTTCAAGATGGCGTGACTGCAGAATGTAGAGAAAAGCTGTTCTGATATTTTGTTAAGTATGTAAATTAGCTGAATTATAGGAATAAAAGAGACATCCTGTACATCCTCAGAGATAATGACTGTCACAGCCTAATGCATGTATTCCCTCTCCTTCCGTCTGATTAATGCTAACTTAACAACATCCTTGTGATCCTTCTTAAACTGCTTGTTTTTAAGTATTTTAAAGAAGCATAATGAGTAAGAAACAAACATAGGTAAAATTAAGAAGTGAAACTGGCTATAATGCTAGTGTTTAATTACTCAAAACGTTGCGCATAAAACTAAGAATAAGTTTGTTTGTTTGTTTTGAATTTCGCGCAAAGCTACACGAGGGCTATCTGCGCTAGCCGTCCCTAATTTAGCATTGTAAGACTAGAGGGAAGGCAGCTAGTTATCACCACCCACCGCCAACTCTTGGGCTACTCTTTTACCAACAAATAGTGGGATTGACCGTCACATTATAACGCCCCACGGCTGAAAGGGCGAGCATGTTTGGTGTGACGGGGATTCGAACCCGCGACCCTCAGATTGCAAGTCGAGTGCCTTAACCACCTGGCCATGCCGGGCCCTAAGAATAAGAAGCCCGTTTTGAAGAATATTCGTGAAAATAACGCTAATTGAAATAAATAACCTTCATTTATAATGTCACGCATCCTAACTTATGATGTAGTTAAAATCTCTTAGCAGAAACATTAATATATACATTTCATGAACTGATTAACTAATACTATTGATTACAAAGGCCACATATTTCAAAAAGTAAACATCTAAAAATTTTACACTACTGATAAGTATTTTCTGCAACGTTTTAAATGTGAAATATAAATATTATTAACAAATACGATGATGACTTGGTATAATATATGCAACATTTAGGAAAATAATTAATATGATATATGCAACATTGGGGAAAATGATTGGTATAATGTATCCAACATTTAGAAAACTATAGAAAGAGTACAGCATTTTTAATATTTCTATATATATGATGTATTCAGAGTGTTCAGTGGCAAATGTAAATATATTGCAGAAAAATATACTGTTAGGGCTATTCCACTGATTCAAACTTCAACTCCCAAGTTTGTCGGTCATCAGCAATAGAAAGCTACTGCATTTGGATAAATAATTAAATATACATTTATTTTAACTATTTTTTTAAAATAAGAACTCTAACAAATAAAAAAGACGAAAGCCAAATGTACTTCTATAATGAATAAGACTGATTGTTAAATTTATTTTACTAGCATGGCTTTATTAGCTAAAATGTGCCTTAAATATTGTTATTTATGCCATTTTCTGGCTGTTTAGAAATTAAAATCCGTATGAAAAATATAGAAGTGTAGATACGTTTATTCCTTCCTTAACAAACAGAAAAAAATGACAGTGTGTTGATATGTTGAATAGTTTCCTATAGACTGCTCCTCTCTTCTGTCTGATTTGGAAACGACGTTTATGGTTTGTGATGAGTACTTAATCAGAGAATATATACGTATATATATATATATTATCCTGTCGTGGTACACTTTATTAGCGGGATAATGAGCGAAAACTTTATACTCACAAAAGGTGGAGAAACCTGTCAATATCACGAACAGACGTTTTGATTTGTATAAGAATTAAAATTCTGTAAGGACACGTTAGAGAGCCTTACTTTTTTGACCGAAAAACATTTTCTGTGTTGTTCCGAGTATGGATAATAGTGATTGTAACTCTGATTTTGTATTTTCTATGTTGTTCCGAATACGGTTAATAGTGATTTTCACTGTAGTTTTGTATTTTCTGTGTTGTTCCGAATACGGATAATAGTGATTGTAACTCTGATTTTGTATTTTCTATGTTGTTCCGAATACGGTTAATAGTGATTTTCACTGTAGTTTTGTATTTTCTGTGTTGTTCCGAATACGGTTAATAGTGATTGTAACTCCGGTTTTGTATTTTCTGTGTTGTTCCGAATACGGTTAATAGTGATTTTAACTCTGGTTTTACATTTTCTGTGTTGTTCCGAGTATTGTTAACAGTGATTGTACTCTGCATAGGCAAGACATCTTGTCATGACATAACCTAGTGGAACAATAAACTTACACACTTTGTTATTCGCTAAGTTTCGATACTAAACCTTTTTCGGAGTAAATGTAACTGTAGTTACAATGTTTTAAATTTTTACTGCAGAGTTAAAGCGCATCTTCCTTGGGAAAAGATCAGTGTCAAGAGTGCGAATAATTATAAACTGGAATTATTATTATTATTTACAGATTTATTCGTCTATATATAAATATAAAAGTCATCATTGTATAATTAGTGCTGCTTTCTTTCGGTGTCTGCAAAGGGTTTATCACACTATATGCCCCCAGTGGCTGCGGACTTACAACGCTATGATCCGGGTTTCGATACCCGTGGTGGACAGAGCACAGATAGCCCATTATGTAGCTTTGTGCTTAATTACAAACAAACAATCACACTATATAAGAGCAATTTGCATATGTTAATGCAATGGTATGTCGCTGAACATGCCAGCACGGATGATATGTTTAGTACAGTGTTATTCCGCCAGAGGCTGGTCTATGATAGGATGAAAATGTCACAGGCTTTCTGAGAAAGAATGTTCATATAGTGAGATCGTTTAACGATATAGAATCAAGAGACACAACAATTCAGAGAAGGAAGCTTTCATTGTTTTACACTGAACGGAAAAATTCGCCAAACTGAGCGTTTAGGGTAGAAAAGGGCTCCAAAAACTACACTTCCACCCAACCTGTATTAATGCCCTTATATACAAAGTGAAAGCTATGGCTCAAAACTCTATTATAATAAAGGTAGGCATATTATCTCGTGATGTTAACAAAACACTAAACAATGATTTGAGGTTGGCTAAAATTCACAACTTGAAGGAAAATAACCGAAGAACCGCAGCAATCCATTCAATTACATAGCTTTGTATCTTTGTTCTGCAAGTAGTGGGGGTATGTTCATGTACAATGGAAAAATTTTCAAGATATATGGTCTAATGTCGACTTCGCCATCCTTCGCAATAGCTTGTTACAATAGAAACTGTGGTGTGGTGCAATAGTTCATAATGATGGTATTCGACTAAGGACGATTGACAATGGAGGAAGTAGTTCCAAAGGCAGCGTGAGAAATGGATCATCTTTTTATAAACAGTATTTAGCCTTTAGTAGCTTTGTATCAATATAAGTCTATGTTATATGAAGGTTACATCCAAATATTAACACTTATTGTTCTCTTATAACAATTAAGTGATAAATAGTTATACAATGCACCTTATATTACTCTATTTGCATGAAACTATTTGTGTTGTTGCGAGAAAAGTAATTTTACTGTTTGGTTTAGCCTTACAGAGGGTTAATTGTTTTTCTTTGTTTGTTTGAATGATTTCTATACGTGAATACAATGACGTGTCGCAAAAGACGAGAGGTGTGGCTCTACGGAAAAAAATGTTAGCTACTGTGTATTTGATTCACGGCAAATTCCCAACAACGCCGCCACAAAAAAAAAAAAAAATGCAACATTTGGAAGAAGGGAGATTTCAGTGTTTTCCATAGAAGCTTGGAAAACGCAATGTGTTCCTAAACCAAACCACAAGCCAATTCGTAGCAGATCCCACATTTACAAAGTGAAAGCTATAGCCTGAAAACGAATCTCCTGACCAAGAAAGATATGCAACTGAGCATATCCCAGGAGAAGGTTTACAAGACAATAACAATGATTTGGAACAAGTGAAGTTTCACAAGTTAAAGTTCATAAACGTTCAGCCACATGTAGAAATCAATGGCTGAAATTACAGCAATGCCATTCAACTACATACCTGTGGAGTTGTTCATGCAACTCTAAATGAACTTTTAATTTGTATATTTGGTATGCTTAAACGTGGTTTTGAATTGAAAATCGAAGTTACGTACAATAGAGAGCTCATGGAAAATTCGTGATGATGTATGATCTAAGAATGACTTTGCCATACTTAATATGCAGAAGCCTGTTACCATGGAAACTGTTCTATCAGACAATTGCGTAATCACTGTTCTCAGAGTAAATGTTATCAAAGATGAAGGACCTAGAACCCCTGTCTTTAATCACTGCTCTCAGAGTGAATGCTATCAAAGATGAAGGATCTAGAACACCTGTCTTTAATCACTGCTCTCAGAGTGGATGTTATCAAAGATGAAGGACCTAGAACACTTGTCTTTAATCACTGCTCTCAGATTAAATGTTATCAAAGATGAAGGACCTAGAACACCTGTCTTTAATCACTGCTCTCAGAGTGGATGTTATCAAAGATGAAGGATCTAGAACACATGTCTTTAATCACTGCTCTCAGAGTAGATGTTATCAAAGATGAAGGATCTAGAACACCTGTCTTTAATCACTGCTCTCAGAGTAGATGTTATCAAAGATGAAGGATCTAGAACACCTGTCTTTAATCACTGCTCTCAGAGTGGATGTTATCAAAGATGAAGGACCTAGAACACCTGTCTTTAATCACTGCTCTCAGAGTGGATGTTATCAAAGATGAAGGACCTAGAACATCTGTCTTATTAAGTGAATGAAGTTTAGGGGTATCTTTCCTCTAAGAAATGTCACTATAAATAGAATTTATCATAGAATAATAAATTATGTTAAGAAATATTGTAATTAATGCTCAGTATTAGTCAAAGGTGTTATGTATACCTACAAGTAAAACACAGTTCGTTACTTGTTCATCATTATGAGTTGGATGGAGTTCATGATAGATTGATAATAAAGCTATTTTCATATCATTGCCGACAGAACTTTTCTTTCGTTCAATCGCAGACATCATATCACATTTGGTCGCGATGAATAAGTTGCTTTCAACCTTAATTATATTTAGGTATATTATATTGTAGCAAACAAATTATATGGTCTTACAAGTCTAGTTTGTTCTTTTACCGATTACATAGGGAAAAAGACAACAACATTAAAATCTTGGATCTTGACAAAACCAAAATCTGAGGGAAAATACTTGCAGCTGTTACGATAAGTTATACAACTTATGATATATATATATATGCTTACTTCTGCAATAAATATATTTTATTTATTCACAGTTTGAATTACTGTAGTGATTAAAATCAATATAGTTTAAAAATTTTAAGCTAAATATTTCTTGTCTTTTATATTCCACAATTAATATAGTTATTATAAACTGGCTAAATGATGTCCAAACGTGAAAACACGGGGAAGTTTGTTTGTTTGTTTGTTTTTAATTTCGCGCAAAGCTACACGAGGGCTATCTGCGCTAGCCGTCCCTAATTTCGCAGTGTAAGACTAGAGGGAAGGCAGCTACTCATCACCACCCACCGCCAACTCTTGGGCTACTCTTCTACAAACGAATACGGGGATTGACCGTTACATTATAACGCCCCCACGGCTGAAAGGGCGAGCATG
>NW_013668609.1:41580-53990 GCF_000517525.1 Limulus polyphemus
ATCACCACCCACCGCCAACTCTTGGGCTACTCTTCTACAAACGAATACGGGGATTGACCGTTACATTATAACGCCCCCACGGCTGAAAGGGCGAGCATGTTTGGTATGACGGGGATTTGAACCCACGACCCTCAGATTGCGAGTCGAGCGCCCTAACCAGCACGAGGAGAAGGATTTGCTTGTTTATTGGGTTTCGCTCAAAGCTACACGAGGGCTATCTGCGATAGCTGTTTTTGTTTCAAAGTGAAAGACTAGAGGAAGACAGATAGTCAACACCACCCATCGCCAATTCTTGGGATACTTTTGTAGGACCGAATAGGGGATTTGACTGTCACTCTTATAACATACCCATTGCTCCAAAGTGCAGAGGGCAATTATTATGTTTTTTTCTTCTGGCTTTAACGGATCACGAACCACGGAATTATAGCTCTATTAACCATTAGGCGATTATTATGTTTTTTTCTTCTGGCTTTAACGGATCACGAACTACGGAATTATAGCTCTATTAACCATTAGGCCGTGCTTGTCCCCGATGAGGTGGAGGGATATTGAACACATTAAAAGCTGCTTCACAAAAATAATTGTTGCTTTATTCATACGCTGAACTTCGTGTAAGTGCAGTTTTTTGTTGGATAATTATTTTAAAGGTTGACAAAATATATTAGTATATGCATATTTTTTGTAACAGCGAAGTGTTTTAGCAAAATGTTTTACCTGTTTATTGTGACGTTGACATTTATTAATATAGGTTTATGGGTGTTTCTGATTGAACGATCGATAAGTAAACGGGGGGAGAACCCCCCAAGTTATGCATCATTTCAGATAGAGACCCTTGGAAACATAAGGTACCAGGATAAATCAGGTTAACAAATGCTATTAAAAAAAATAATATAATCAGCACTATTATAAGCAGCACCCTCTACAAGTCAACATTACAAAAAAAAGAAACAAACTCGTGTATAAACCACACCCGAGTATAAACCGTGTCTGTAACAAATCTGTTGTCGATTTACCGGTAGGCTCACGTGAAAACATTTGACGTGTATTCCGCGTGCCTTTTCATAGCAATTAGTTCTTTCTAAGAAAATGATTATAAAATATAAAAGAAGAAATTTGTGACATTTTATTTTTAATTTTATTATTTTCTAACATTTTTTTTTTCGATAATGGAAGACAACAATACATGTGCATGCTTCATTCATTTATTCAAGAATTCTAAATGATATGAAAACTTGGATGAGAGTGGTCGAATTTATTCAGAATTTAATTATAACGTACCACGCCTAAATTCCATTATCCGAAAATCTATCAAATCAGATTCTTCGGAATCTGAGTGAAACAGTTCCATCAGTTCATATTTGACAGGAGTTTATCATCATCAGTATCATTTTCTTCATCTGATCTTCATCAGAGGAGACTTAATTGATAGGAAAAAGGCTATTCCTCTTTCGGGACTTTTCCCTGCGCCTTCAAAATCCAGAAGAAAATGTCACCAGAGGTCGCCCTCCTCATTTTACCTTAAGTCGTGAGCGTGTGGATTCCGTCCTGCGTCCATTTCTCCCATTCTTAAAGCACGTGCATTTTGAAGACATGATTGACTCCTATATCAAGTGGTTGCAGTTTGCAAGTCAGACTTTCTGGTATGATCTCGAGGTCAGTCTTCAGCTCCTTCTGTAAGTGGTCTTTCACGCCAGAAGTGATGTTAGCGGACATGTTGTCCATCACGAGTGCTGAATCTGGGATGAAAAAAAAACAACAAAAAACATCAGGATATCCTCTCTAAATGCGATTGGCCCACTTATTCATCAAATCATCCGTCATTCAGTCTTTACGATTGCACTCAACAATGATACCAGAGGTCAGTTTCTCTCACAGCACGGTGACTCTTAGAAAAATTATCAGTGGGGGAAGTTTGGTAGCATTGGCTAATCACGACAAGACCTTGTTCGTCGTTGATGTCATCGAGAATTGATCGCTTTTGAGGAGGGTATGTAACTGCTTTTTCCGATGTTATTCATAGACTCAGATCATAAATACATGTTCAGATCAGGGGTTAAGTTTCCAAAACAGGGATATTCCTTATACTGGAAATCAGGGCAATATGGATGAACTTGATGCCCTAGGACCACCCAAAAAGAGACAAGTCGTACCTCTGCCGCGGTCACTGGTGACCAAGGTGTGGTCTCCTGTAACAGATGAGAATCTACGAATATTAATATCAGTGCCAAAAGCCTCCACGTGCCCCAGGCAAAAGTATGTGGCATAATCAAGAAGGATATATATATATATGTCTGGAAACGAGGCAAACAGGGTATGGATTCACCAAGATAGGGCTTCCAGTCATGCCTTCTGTTCAACAATCGCATACCTCAAGCAAATGAAAAATGAAATGGGTATTTATGTTATTCCATACTAAGATATACCGGTCAAGTCGTCGGACATACGCATATGGATTTCTGTGAGAACAGACTTTTCAAACGGCCGCTGAAAACCGTCGTCCTCGTACATTAGGTGAATTATGGAAAGCCTCCAGAAAAGAATGGTATGCTTTGGACATTACAACCTTACGACGGCGCCCTTTGCAATAGAAACTATGCTGCGAGTCTATTGTCAAAATATATGATTGGACGTGGCGACATGGAATATAACGATGAGGTAAGGCTTCAATTTCGTTTTAATATAACGTACTTTTCCTCTATATTCTAGTTCTGATATATTATATTTCCTAACGTAAAAGGGATTATACTTAGCAAGATTTGACAATATGTATCATACAGGCTATTATTTCCTTCAAAATTAAGCATATCAAGTAATCCAAACACAATAGACTACTCTTGTTGATCGAACGGTCTCGGCAAAAGCGAAGTTCTTTCAAAATTTACTTTAATTTAAATGCTATTGCAGTTTGCTTGCATCATGGAAGCATAACAGAGTAAAGTTTGTTTTCTGTGTATTTTTCCTGATGACTTTGAATAAGGTTCGAGAGAATAATCATGGCTTGCGTGGACTGTGTCCTAGGTGCTAGTGTTCCAGACTTTGAATCTAAGAGTCCATGGTTCGTGTCTCGTTACAGAAAATATAAAAAATCGTGCTGTACATTTTGGGACCGTGGTGCGTTATAAGAGTAACAGTGGAATCCTACAAAAGTTGGTTGTGGGTGTTATTGACTGGCTGCTTTTCCTCTTGTCTGTCAGATCAAAACTAGCGATGGCTCACGCAAAAAGCCCTCGCTTAGCTTTGCACAAATTTCAGAAAAACAAACATTTATCTTCTATACATAAACTTTTTCGTAGAAACCTTCTGTGTTTGATTCCTACAAGCAGGTGAGAACACTGTTTCTAACTGATTGAATATACAGCTTCTTACTGATACGCTCAGCAGTGACAATGTGAAAGATACAAACATTTTTAGCTTCATTTTAAACGTTTGTACAAAATTTGTATCGGTTATTGCAAAACATTTATCATCATTTTCTTTTAACAAACATACATTCACATCTCTTCTTGAAGAACAACTAAGAAAGAGAGTATTATGAAAGTATTTTTCCTATTTGTTTTTCATAAAGGTGTTCTTCTCTTTTTAGTGTCTGTTTATTTTTAAAAACGAATTTCCTTATTTGTCCTTCCATTAATTACGTGTCTTTCTCTCTCTGTATTTGTTCTTTGGAAACTAGGGGTGTTGCGACACAGCGATATGATACGAGTATCGTATCGTGAAGTGATACTATTGTATCGATACATCGTCTGGAACGATACAATACGATTTATGTACCTTCACGAAATTTGGCAAGCTTTCTGTAAACATTATACGTCTTTTGTACAGAAAAATCAAACCTAACAATTTGAAAAAGCATTGTAAAGTGTGAAATACTTAAGTAAGACAATGTTAGTAATATAGATAATAAATTACAGACAAGACTGTCAAACTTTGTAACAAACAGTTGGTAAAACTTTTGTATCTAGATTCGTATCGTATCTACTACTATGATGAGATACACACCCCTAGTAGTAACTATTGTGAGGTCATCTTGTAGCAGCAGCATAGGGCAATCGAAAACTAACCAATCAAGTGCTTGACAGCTGCTATCAACATTATCAAGGAGTTCCATAGGTGAGTTAGTTAGATCTTGTTACTTTTCAAGAAACGCAAGGCCAATAGCTTGTTGTCCGTTATAAATGTAACTTACAATAATAATAATAACAACAATTTGATTCCCAGTTTCACACTGACACTTCATGGAAAAACCGTGTATTTTATTTCTAAAAGTAGAGGCATAGTTAAGTGCTTAGAAGATTCGGGGCTCGGGCCCATAGGCGCGGAATTCTTCGGAGTTTCTGTATGATGTCGATCGCGATTTTCTATTCTGATTTTTCAAGACACCAACTGAGGATTCTGGGCGCTGTCAAGTAGAATCAGGACATGGGCCACGTGTGTCAGTGCCTAGCAAAGACTCTATTTAAGGGTGATGTAACTTGAATGTACAACAAGTGAAACACGTAGCTTAGCTATCATATCTACATAAAATGCAAGCACCATGGAAACGGAAGAATGACTTAGAGAATACAACATAGGAAGGAAGTAATAAGTGAATTAAGTACGACACACACGCACAGAAATACAGATAATATTTCTAATTTCAGTACAAAAAAAGAAGAATATTTTTATAGAAGAACAATATTCTATACACAACCGACAGACGTTTCGGAATAAACAGATTTAATCAGCGGTAAAGTTAAAGGTATAAAATGATACAAAGCATGATAAGTGTGAATAGTTTGACACAAGGCATAGCTACGGAAAACAGAAAACACTAAGTATGCATGAATGACAATATAAAACAATTAAAATAGCTACTATTAAGGTATGGTATTATAGACGGATTTACGAGATATACGAATGCGTAAACAAAATTTATAACGTCAAGAGAAAACTTGTAACAGTTGGAAGGAACTTGTAAGATTTGAAGTTCTTTATATTTAAGCTCAACAACAGATGAAGAAGAAGTGAAATCTATGAAACATAAGAAACAACAAAAGACTTGAATACACGCGATGGGATAATATTTCATGTCACATTTCTTCGCTTGTTGAGTGGCCAGCATGGATCATCTGAAAGAGTAAACCTCAAGCAAACTTTGATGCCTGGTTTGTAGTTATATGGTAGTGTTAGTTATTGAAAACAAAGAAAGTCATTCCTCGTGCATAAACAATATTCTACTTTCTAATAATAACAATAATAAAAGAAAGTCACCCCTCGTGTATACACACAACACTTTAGTATCACTAACTATAAAAGGCTTATTCATTTCGTCACTCTGTCGATAACGCATTCATGCTTCTTTTTTTTATAATGCTCAACAATATTCATCATAGCTTGGCAACAAAATCATCATCTGATTCTTATTAGGCCGACTATGGTGTTTATGTTGAACGCTCAATATTCATGTTGATTTGTTAATAATAGCGCCAGTGCCACAGTGGAAAATTTCAAAACCTATATCACTCAAAACCGGGTTTCGATACCCATGGTGGGCACAACACAAATAGTCCATTGTGTAGCTTAACTAACTAATAAAAAAAGAGAGGAGAAAAGGAAAGAAAGTCTCGCCTTTGCCATTATATTGTTATGAATGTAATCAAAGTAATATTACAGGATAATGTCAAACATATTACTCTGTGTTATATTTAGTTGGCAGAGAAAAATCATATTAAAAGTGGTACAAATGTTCCTGTTTGCCTTGATATTTTTCGTTCTTCCACTTTGTCTCGCTCAAACGAAACACGTGAAAAGAAGTGAAATTCATTGTAACTAGAGACGTGCCTTGGTGAGAAAATGTACTCTGCTGTTAGAAAGTTTCCAAATGATTGCTGTTTTACTTACAGGAGAAGAGCTGTTTTGTGTTGTAAGTTATGGTAGCGCTGCGAGTTAAATGAAGTTACTTGATACACAGACTAAAGGTATTGAATTGCTTTAAAGTCAAGGATTTAACTTACAACACTATATATGTGTGTATACAATATAATCATAGGCTATTTGTATCCGTCTTGTACTGGAGTAAAGTGTCAATAAATCAGTATTATATAATTACGTGGTACGTAAACGTAAGCTATGTTTTCATAAGTTTAGTTCAAACTCCATAACGCTACGGTATTATTTAACTAGGGAAGACAAAAGTAGATGGACAACATGTTACCAGAAAAATATATTTTGTTACTTAGAGCATTTTCGTTACAGGGAATCTATACATACATAATTGCCCTTGGTCTTTTTTTTTACTTGGTAATTTGTTGTTCTACATACGGAAATATAAATATGTTAGTGTTTAAAATATACCGTGTTAATGTTGATAAGTAGGAAATAATATATTTATCAACTATTCAAACATAATCGCAAGTTTACTTCGTGTATAATTTTACAAAACACACTCATCACACTTACTCCGTGTATAACTAACTATACAAAACACAATCATCAAACTTTCTTCTAATGTACTTAACCGTCAAGCCTGCTCCGTAGAGAATTATACAAAACACAATATTCAAACTTATTCTATGTATAATTATACGAAACGTAATCGTCAAACTTATTCCATGTACAACTAACCATACAATACACAATCATCAACACTGTGTAAACTTGTGTACTCCATGTAGAACTATATACAAACTGCAAACGGTTTTAAGTGTAAGTTCTGAGAAACGCTGCTTGTAAGTGCAATTTTAAACAACATATATCGGATACATTCAACCACATATAAAGGAAAAGGCCCATCATGTTTAAACACAGCATGTTATCGTGGAACCTTTCGAAATATGACAAAAAAAAAGGAGTTAGGTTTTGTAAACAATTCTAAGAAATGAAGCGGTTAGTTCAGTGCATCACTATTATAAAGAAGGGTAGTTTGAACCTTATTCTATAAAACACTACTACTATAAGAACGGTAGCTAGACCATCGTTTGTTAAGTCATTGATCTAGAACAACAGTTTTCTTCGTGTATAGTTGGTAATAACATCAGGAAGCAATACGTAATTTAAAGACTTGAATATAATGCTCGTATTGCTATTCTATGGTTGGGTTTTAAAGTTTCTTAAGTCATGTGCATACTTCAAGAGAGACTTATAAGATCTTTCACCTTTGTTGTAATTATCTTTTGAGTTATTTATTAGCCAGTAATACATTCACAGAGAAAAAAAGAAAAAGCTACTCTTTCTTGATTATTAAATAAATAAAAACGTGCCACTCACCGTTCGACACAAACACCAACAAGGGTCATTACAGAGGCGTACAGAGAAAACACCTCAGTAAATCGCAGAAGTCGACAAGAAATCAATCCCAATTTCCAGCCGACGTTCTTCATGAACTGGACAATGTCCGGAATGCAGACTACCATGATGATGAAGTCGCTGACGGCCAGGTTCATGATGAGAAGATTAGTAACTGAGCAACGCATACGTTTGTCAGTGAGGATGACAAAGATGACCAGAGCATTTCCCAAAACCCCTACTGTCCCAATTAGAAAGAAGAGGCCTGAAAGAGATATAACAGTGACCTGGGAGGCTGGTGGTGGACGAAGTTCCTCCCTATCGGTAAAATTTACCGCTTCATTTGTAATGTTATCTAAAGTAATCATCATCTTGTAAATAATAAACTTAAGTTGGCTTTATAACAGGTTCAAAGGATCGTTCCAGGTCTTTGAAGGATGATTCTTAAATGTTCTTTTACCAGGTTGTGTGTGATGCAACATGTGTACCCCGCTGTTGCTTTAAGCAGTTGAACACGCCTCCGTAAAATTCTCTGAGCTGCTTTTTTTTGCGCCATCTATTGACACGTTTTAAAGCTTATGAATGACGATTAAAAGTAACCAACATATTTTAGTTCGTTTTTTTATTATATCCACACATATAATTCAAAACTAATAAATATAACATTTAAAGCTAATTTCCCATCAGATCAAAGCTTCAAATAACGCATTACTGCAAAAATTAATATGGAATAGAAAAATGTCTAAAATATGATAACTGTTTCGGGTTACCTACACAAATATAAGATATTCAGGGCAGATCTGCGTATTCTGCATTATTGCAATTTGTATGTTACTTTACAGTATTTTACTATGTGTATATACTCTGTTTTATATCATTTCTTTCTTTGTACCTAACATATATTTGACGTTTCAAATAATCTCAATTTTGGCACAGTGATGAGATCGAGGAATTATAACACTAAAATTCAGGGTTCGATTCTTGCGGGAGAAACGGCAGAGTTATAACCCATTGTGCAGACTCGCAGCTACCAACAATCAAACAAAAAGAAATTGATCAAAAATTTACCTGGCCAGTTTCAAAGTCGACAGAAGTGGTGTCATGTCATATTTCGGCCATAGCATGGTCAAAAGTTTGAGATGTTCTAAAACATTTTATTACTTGTGCAAAATAAATACGTAAATTACTGTACCTAATGAGATGCATTTAAAGGAATGATTTATTGTTTTAGCTTTTTTTTTTAATGCCATCTCACGGAATGAAACGACCCTGGTAATGCTGATGCACCTTTGTTGATCTATATATATATTCTATGTTTTTACTTCTTCTATGTTAGTTTAATTGAAAAGCTGTCAAACATTTACAAATCTCTACATAGTATCTCGGGCCGAGTGGTTAGCATGCTCGGACTGCAATCCGAGCGTTCATGGTTCGTGTTCTCTTACCGCAGAAATGTACCTCGCACTTTTGAGTCGTGGGTGAGTTATAAGAGTCACAGTGAAAATCTCTATTCGGTCAAACAAGAGTAGCCTAAGAGATAGCAGTGGGTGCTGTTGACTAGTTGTCTTCTCTCTAACTTATCAGTTTAAAAATGGGGATGGATATGCCCAGATAGTCATAGGTTTGTACGAAAATCTTAATTACATTTTAACGTACCATAACTATCTTGAGAGGTAGTTTTCTGGCCTAAGCTATCTAGCTGTCATAGATGTGTTTTAGAAGACAAAATATATAAAAGTAAAATTAACTGTTAAACCATTTACTGTGGCTATTTCAGAGTGTATAATTTTCTATTTTGAGATAATGATAGAATGTTGTTGAATGAGAATAACAACTGGGTATAATAGAACTTGGCTTGTCGATACTATTACGTATTTTTTTTCCACACCAGGGTTTGCTTTGTCAAAGACATGTTTACTAAGATAAAAGTGGTGAGCTTAAATGGTTAGTCGACTGAATTAACGATATACGAGTAGAACCATTGAGCTTTAAATGAATAATCTTAACAATAGATAAGAGATTTAATATTTGATGTGATAGCTACGAACCATGAAAGTCCTTGTGACTTTTCATCGCCTTCAACTTTTTTACCCTGTAAAACCACTTCTCAACATATCTTTTGATGTTAGTTAGAATACGAGATAATGTAATGCTATTCATCTAATTGTACAAGCTGTTTAAAAACATAATGTTCATAGTAGTTGCTCGGGTGGGTTATAGCTTTTTTTTCTTCTTTTTTGAAATTAAAATTCAATTCTTCACTCGTTTAATTGCAGTAATGTATGTTAGGATTTAAGATACTGTTCGTTTAGGTACCTGACGATTCTGAGGGTTAGAATGCCTACTTCAAGAGATAAGTCTTATGTATCACCCCCAGTGGTCCATTTGCAGCCAACTCTTTTAATTATTATTGTTAATTTTATTTCATTAGAAGCAACTATCTAGCCACAGTTGACTGCCGGTAGTGAATTATAATCGTGGATGTGGGACGTTGTGAGCTATAGTACACATATTTGGTATTTATTTAATTCTTCCTTTCATCGGTGAGGCTTGCGATTAGAAATTAGATATGATAGACATTTTAACCCTTCTGTAGATACCACTCCCTAAGGTACATTTTCCTTTCCCACAATTTAGTTAATTGTATCCTAGATTTATTATAGGTGGCCCTTCTTGTTTTTGACTTTGTTGTCTGAGAAAAACAAAACAAAAAAAAAACGTTGTACTAAATTCTGTATTACGCGATAAAATCTTGCATCATAGTAAAACTATTTCTTTCGTATATATATCGTCCCACGTTACATAACATCAATGTTACAAGGCCTATCTTACGCCTTTCATGTAAAGTAATACCGTACGTGTAACATGCTCTCTATTATCTAAGAGCTAACAAAGTTTGTGTTGGCCTGCAAAGGCTCGTTAGGATCTGGGGATAGTCCTCGAACTACACTATTTGATCACCTCACAAGTACCGTATATTGGAGAGAGAGTACGTGAACTACACTATTGGATCACCTCACAAGTACCGTATATTGGAGAGACATGACGCCCCCACTGCGGGTATCGACATTGGGTATCAGACTTGCCTATGAGCCACCGGAGGTACGAAGTGCAGAAGGCCCCATATAACAAATGAGAGGTATTCTACTCCTGTATATTGGAGAGAAAGGACGTAGACTACACTACTGGATCACCTAACAATACCGTATACTCGAAAAACAGGACGTAGACTACACTACTGGATCACCTAACAATACCGTATACTCGAGAGACAGGACGTGAACTGCACTACTGGATCGTCTGACAATTGCCGTATATTGGGGAAACAGGACGTAAACTAAACTACTGGATGAACTGACAATTACCGTATATTGAGGAGACGGGACGTAAACTAAACTACTGTATCACCTGACAATTACTGTATATTGGGGAGACACGACGTAAACTAAACTACTGAATCACCTGACAATTATCGTTTATTGAAGAGACAGGACGTAAACTACGTTATTGGATCACCTTACAAGTACCGTATATTGGAAAGAGAGTACGTGAACTACACTACTGCATCACCTGATAATTACCGTATATTGGAGAGAGAGTACGTGAACTACACTATTTGATCACCTCACAAGTACCGTATATTGGAGAGAGAGTACGTGAACTACATTATTGGATCACCTCACAAGAAAATGTATATCGAATAACAAGAAATAAAATTGCACAAAACGTCAGGTTTTAAATGAAAAACACGTAAAAGGTATATGGAATAACAAGAAATAAAATTGCACAAAACGTCAGGTTTTAAATGAAAAACACGTAAAAGGTATATAGAATGACAGTTGTTCAGTGACCTGAACAAAATTGAAATATTTTCTGTTTTTAAACCTATTTGAAATAACGGGGTTTGACTAAAATATGTTGCCTAATGTTCGATATTGTTTGTTTGTCGTTAAGCGCAAAGTGACACAAGGGGTAGCTACGGTGTGCACAAAACGTCAGGTTTTGAATAAAAAACACGTAAAAGATATATAGAATAACAAGATATAAAATTGCACAAAACGCCGGGTTTTGAATGAAAAACACATTAGTAGCAATATAATAGAAGTGGGCGCATGTTTTAAATGAAATTAAAGAAGTAACACTATTCAAGAAACAGATAGTTGACAAAAAACACACCATTAAACAGATCGCCGACGCTTCTGTTAACTAGCTATAAATTGTATTCTTTTCCTACCTTCAGTCCCAGGAAATGAGTTTGTTTTTAGTTAAGCACAAAGCTACACAATGGGCTATTTTTGCTCTACCCACCACGATTATAGAAACCCGGTTTCTAGCAGTGTAAGTCTGCAGGCATACCGCTGTGCCACTGGGGGGCTAAGAAAATGAGAAGCCAATCACAAAGAATAATTCAACACAATATTTTATTCCTCACACAAGTATCTCACTTCAAAGTGAGATATGAATACACCAGTTTCGAGAAGATACACAAATATTCCCTCCTTCATAATGAACACATTAATCATACAGATATGACTAGTTACTCGTCAAAATAAGCCACTGGATTATATAGAATACAAGCATTAAATGAAAACTGACAATTATATTCATTGTTGAACACCAATACACATATAAGGAATTATTTAAAGGGGTTTCACCTCAAATGTATTAATAAAATACAAACACAAGTATAAAAGGTTTAACGAAGAACAGTCATCCATTGCAAAGCATAAAATGTAGTCTCATTAGAATACACAATTCGTTTCAAAAAATAAACGAAGTAAATATATTTTTATTTTAACGCAGCGTGATAAAAACCCATGTAAGACTTTTAACTTGACCAATTATTTAAAACAATTTAAACCAATAGCAGAGAAAAACTGAAATTTTGAAATGGGAGGTCATCACCAAGAAAGGTTACAAACGTTGGCCCTTATGAACATAATACTGTACATAGGTTTGACGACTGTTACCTAAATCTTTTCGACACAAACAGTATTTTGGTATGTACATTCGTCTTTACTGATATTTTTAAGACCACTACGTGTTACATCATGGGTAAATACACCGTTTGGAAACTGTAACTACTGAACTTATTTTTGCCTTATTACATAAATATAGTGAAATCAAATACGGTAATACAAATTTAC
>NW_013668609.1:54962-84022 GCF_000517525.1 Limulus polyphemus
CTTTGAAAAAAAAATAACACCTATATTTTCCTTAACTAGACCAAAAAAATAAAATGTCATTGTTTTAAAAAGTATATCACACAATAATCAATATATTATAATATATTTAACCTTTCACAGTTCACATGCATTGCTTATATCAACTTATATGTTTTAGTTGTTCATTAAACTAAACTGGATCAACTGCTAGATAACTCAATAATTGCACATGCAAATATGAAGATAAGAATAAAATTAAGCATTTTTAAACAGAACCTATTTGACAGTTATCCAATCAAATTAATGTCTTTAAATAAATAACTGAAGCAAATGATGAATGCTTTCTCTGTTCAAAAATCAGCTGATTAACAGATGAGATCTAACAATAACAGCAAGTATAATAAACCATAAAAGATAAAATATAATCGTACAGACTACTATTAGAAGTCACCATATTCAATTCTTTCAATCCCAAAAGGATATATACTTAAGACTTATAACAGAGGTCAGTATATTTTCATTACAAAATGTGTTATAAAAAATATTTATAATAATTACTATCTACTTTTAATCAGATCTGTAAATAAAAAAATAAAATTCAAATAAATAACGTAATACCAATTATGATACTACAACTTTAAAATAGCATATTAGAGTCAAGTATCAAAGTTTCATAACAGAAACATTAAAGGAGTTAGCATGATTTTAATAATTTAAATGACTATACAAATTGGAATTAAATCAAATAATGCCTGTGCTTAGCTATTCAACTTACCAATACATTCATTTAAGTGTATTTGTTTTGCTAAGGTTCGTTGAATCAACAAGGGCATTCCTGACCCACTTCCAGATGTGACAGAATGCTCAAAAACCTCCTAAACACAAGATAATAGGATTATCAAACCTATCAAATAATATGATTAAAATATTTTTACTTTTTTAATTTTGAATATAATTTTAACTTTAAATTTATTTCATAACAGATGCACAACTTGTATTTTCTTATGGTAGGAAAATGTCTTAAGACTTATTGTAACTCTTATATCCAAAATGTCATATTTTTTATTAAACATTGAAATAAATGAAAATAAAACTGAATAAAAGAATCAAATGTAATAATATGCATAAGTAGCTACTTACTCTGCAAAAACAGTTAGCTAATACTTAAAGATAAACCCCTCTCTTTCATGTCACTTCTTTCTGTCACAAGTGGGTGTGTTTAATGGACTATATTATACTTTTCATATATTTTATGCTGATAAAATAAATGTAGCTGGAATCCAACATTGGGAATGAGGAAATGGTTTTAAATGAAATAGGAGGTAGCATAGGAAGAGTAGAAAAAAGTCATAGTGGAAATTTGACTGTAGGAGATAAGTAATTAAAACCTTCCCCAAAGGCTAATGGGTAGCTATGTAGTTATGTGAAGTGAATGTGTAATTCTTACAAGAAACAAGTAGCTTAGAAATATTTATGAGCCTTGGAATTCTAAAAATTTATGAGATTTGTAATTAAGAATAATAAATACTGGAACATGTTCAGGGACAAATTCAGACCTCTAAAACTTAGTGGACTTGTGCAATGGATACTTAGGGATACTTATCAGGATGAAACCTCTAAACAACCATTAACAAAGGTCTTCTGTGCATAAAGAAGGGAAGCAATTGCATACATTCTTGTTCTATGAAATAATTATTTGCTAAGACAATGTCTAGCTACAAAGGCAGAATCCATGAGAGTAAAAGGAAGTCCCATCAAGGAGCATTCACACAGGAAACCAAAGAAATGACAGAAACCATAGAGTAGAAGTGTAAACTCAACCTGAAGTCAAACCTTCCAAAAGATATCCAGAACAACTATAGGAGATGGGATGAACACAGCAGAGAAAAACAGAATAATGTGGAGCAGGTAAGGAGATGAAGGTCCAAAGCCCTTTGAGACCTATGATCAGCAGCCACAAAAGATGTGCCCAGATGAGAGGTGATAGAAGTCAAGGCATGATAAATAGAACCTGTACCAGATTTGAGGATTTTGAGCAAACACATGAAGGTTGTGGGTGAAAAGTTTTTCAGATTTAACATCATTACATAATATGAATAACAACTGATGGGTGCCACGGAAAACATTATTTACCAAAACAGACTTTGTTTAGAATTAAAACTGCATAAAAGAAAACTTTTTTTTTTCATGGTAGCTATTAATACAAGCAAGACATGAGAAGGAAAAAAAAAACAAGTCTTCAGAAATGTTGAAAAAGTAAAAAGTCTGACCCAGACAAATACATTAAGGAGATGTTCTTCTGACATGAATTAAATAAACAAACACTTTCTACTGGCAAAATGGAAAGTTACTGATCTCATACATGTACCAGTGAGTGCAATCATGCATTGATACTCTGTGGTAAAAAATCTGTAACTGTCCTTCTGAAATGAGTATTATATATTTTTTCTGGTGTCTTCTACATTTTACTAGCAAAAATGGAACACTAACAAGCAATTTGCTATTTTGTTAGCATTAATTTAGAGCTATGTATGATGAAAGGAAGAATTAAAAGAGAGAGGCTTATAGCAACAGTATATCAAAGGCAGTGTATATCAACATTTGAAATTAAAAGTTAATACAAGCTTCAAATTATTACTTTATTCACCTGAGGATTTCAAAAGGAATTATAACATGGAAAGTTCCATCATGGTCTTCCAATAACAGTTTAAAAATCATTTACAAGGGTTAAACATAATAAAATTATCCATGAAAGGAAAAAAAAAACCTTCTTATATCTAATATTAATTGATTAATGGAATAACAAAAATGTATCAATAAATTTATAAGACACATAAACCATATAAAATATTTTTTTATACATTTTTAATTTAGATGTATTCAATGTACCATAACTTACTCTTAATGTACTGTCTCCAGCAGCAGTTATTCGTAAATCATCTTGATAAAAATGATCAGTGTCACGACTCAGCAGAGCAGCCATTTGTCGTTTGTGTAATTTTCTCATTATTAAGATAATAATCCCAAGTATAAGTATCAATACAACAACAGGACACAATATAGCTAATAAAAGATTTATGGTTTGTTGTGAATAATCTGATGCAATTTCTTGGGCTGTGGAAAAAGAAAAACAATGTGAGTCAGGAACAGAAAAATAAAAACAGCATTTTTAAAACTATACAACATGCAATAAAGATTACTATGAGTATCTAGATAAACTCAATATCACTATATCATTACTCATAAATTAGTTAATAAATTCTTGTATACCACTTTATTATTACTTATAATTGAGATAATATATTCTGAGTATCACTATATTATTACTTATAAACTAGATTACAAACTCTTTTGTACCACTATATTACTAGATGTACTTCCACAGGATTCACCGAAAGTGTTCTGTTTCAAGGGTAAATAAAACCAAAATTAAGAGTAACAAATATTTTTATTTCTTGCTTTTGAAGTTCATATGTCATGCTCTCCTATAGCCTTCAGAGTGCATAATTCTTTTCATGATTCATGACATCTGCACATTTTACTAACATCACAACAGTACAAATTGCATTGTTAAGCATCCCTTATGTGATGTCATTTTAGTGTCTACTGACTGAAAGACAACACACTACTGTATAGTGGTGCAAGTGGTTAAAACTGATGACCCCTTCAGGCAGCCTTTGACACCCTTTCAGGGAAATTACCTGTAAGCTAGAGTTAAAAAACCTGTTTACCACTTTAATAGCACTAATAATCTAAATAGTAAACTCTGAGTATCACTATGCATTGAAATCCATATAAAGTGTAATAAACTTAAAATAAGACCCAAAACTCGAGCGCTTTCCGAATAGTTGACTATTATTCTTTAGGAGAACAAAGGAGAAGAATAGTCAACTATTCGAAAGCGCTCGAGTTTTGAGTCTTATTTTAAGTTTATTATCCTATCAGTGTTATGTTTGAGCAAGAACCCACATTTAGTAACAGATTCATTTTGACAAGATACCACGCATATTTAAACTAAGCTGTGATACGCATCAGCACAAAATGTACTTTTAACACTTTATGCTTTTATCTTAATGATTATAATGAAAACAACTTCCCTGGTAAAGAAAACTTTATGAATAAAAATAACGTAACAAAACTTTTGTACAAACTGTCTGTTATAACCATAACCATTTTTATTTCTCCTCTCACGGAACAATCGTAATATCGTGGTAATGGCGGATGTATCACAAAAAATTTAGAAAATTTTAGTTTAAAAAAAAGGCGCCGAATATTGTTACCGAGAAGTTGATCAATATAATTATTTCACAAATAATGCTCATAAATTTGTTACAGTAATTTCTGGGTACCTTTAAATTTCAAATATAAACATTATGAACAACAGTTGGAATAGAAGAGAAAAAAAAAAAAACCTTTTATATTACCGCTACATAACATATCACACTAAATTTCTTACGATATTTTCATTTGAAATACAGGATAATTCTGTAGAGTTGTTTTACAATCCAGTAATATGGATAGTAACACGATGGCGGTTAAAGTTATAAAGCACACTGCTTTCACAATATGAATAAACTGTGAAAAAAAATTGTGTCCGCATTTCTCTATTTTAGTTTTATCACGGTTATCCATACGAGTGGGCATGTGACCACCCTGGTTTCTGTTCCTACCCAGCCATCAAAACTCTATCACACACTGACCAACATGAAAATTCCATTTTCCCCACACAATCATTACTCTTCCTCAAGCTTACTTACATTTATCTATTCATTAAAACAACTATAACTTCATGTGATTCACATTTTCCTTTCTTGCCAGTAAATCCCTACTAGCAGCACCAACTGTATTTTTCTTTTATATCTATGTTCCTCATCATCTACAGTAAACAGATTCTATACAAAGTTCAATCAGCAAAGAATAAAACGAGCCTTAGTTTAATTAGGTTACTCAATTACTGTACAAAATGTATACATGCACATATTTTTAAAATGTATACAGGGTAGAATATTGATAAATGATGTTGTTTCAACTATTTGACGGCATTAGTTGAAAAACATAAGACTGCTTTTTATTTCTTTTCAGATCAGAGTTTCATGGTGGTTTTGAATATTTATTGTCAGTTACACTATGCAGTTCAATTATTAATATAAATACTCATGCCTTTTAAAGTAAATTTAACTTTAAATGTATTATCTGTAATATACAAAAATTGTATTGCTTATTTCACCTGTATATGTAAATAAACCAAAAATACTTAACAAAAAATATTTTAATGTAGACAAGAAAGTCTAATGCAAATAAAAACTTTCATGTCTCACACCACAATCATACAAATAAAGGTAAGTGTTATCATACAAGCATTGATCAGTACATTCCAGGAATAGAGAAGTTTTGGTTACAATATTGATCATATTTCAAATATAAAGAATAATCATACACACATTTTGCTTCTGAAAAATCATATACAGTTGTGCAGTATTGAACTTTTAAGATCCTTTCTACAAAATGCTATATGAAAATAGTATTGAAATAAACAAGAATACAGGTGATTGAAAATGTGTGAAATTATGAAATTGTACAATTCTTCTGTTTCTGTGTTTTCAGAAGAGACTAATATTGTTTAACTTGGAAATAACTTTACAGGATGTTTTAGGCATACAATAAATTTCAAATCTAGAATGTAATTGTTAAATCTAAAACCAAAAAAATTCTTTAAAATAACCAAAAATTCATGATTTTGTGAATAACAGCTTAATAAATCAATTAACTGTAACAGACATGATGAAAGTATTAGTGGGAACTTGTCACACTAATTCTTTCCTTGCAGTGTTCATGCAATAAAGGTAAAAAAAAAGAACTTGATTTTATACATTTACAATATTACTACATATAGAGATTTATTTTCTGGATTTTATGCTACAAATGCCCTAAATAATGAATTAAGCATTTTAGAAATTCATAACACATTAAAAAATAGATCACATAATTTAACACTTTTGGTAAATATCAAAATGACAGGAATATGGTAAAAAAAAAGAAACAAACAGCATCCTGATTAAATTGTGCACTTACATATGTCAGAGAAAATGTAATCTCTTTAGTATACTGTGTACAAATACACTGCTATTAATCAGTTTGATCTTCCTTTAATCTTTCTGACAAACACACTTAACTAGACAATATGCATATACTATATTTCACTCCAAATATATTAAAATGTGCAAATGTACTAACACTTTGGTGTTTTTATGCCTTATATGAAGCTCATGGCTTCATGTGAGACATAATGTTATGTTAAAAAGTAATTTGTGTAGAACATTATTATTTTTCTGCAACAATTGTTGCAGAAAAATAAAAGCATATTTTTTGTTTTGATATAACAAGGAAGTGTAAATATTAACTATTATAAGCACCTGGTACTGTAGCTGCTTACCATAAATAAGAAATTTCAATTACTCAGCTGAAAAATAAATTACTTTTCTGAAATTATTTTTCCACTTAAGTTACACATTTACTACAACTATGTTGTTGACCCAGCAGTTAAAGACAGTTTTTTTATTAACCACAAAACTATGCAATGGGGTATCTGTACTGTGCTCATAATTAAAACCCTGACATTATATCTCAGCAACTCAATGGATATTGTAAGGTTTCAGGTGTGGTTACTATAGCATTTCAACTCAAATACAGGTTAAGGATCTGCCAAAGCAAAGATTTCAAGATAGCAATTGTTTCTTGAAATGTGAATGAAACGAATTAGGAGAAATAAGCACAACAACACTTAGTAATAACAGTTCTAAGAAGGCTTACTCTAATCAACAATGACTAACTAATACCAAGACATTGTAGATTTGTGTGTGTGTTCTAACAAGGCTTACTCTAATCAACAATGACTAACTAATACCAAGACATTGTAGATTTGTGTGTGTGTTCTAACAAGGCTTACTCTAATCAACAATGACTAACTAATACCAAGACATTGTAGATTTGTGTGTGTGTTCTAACAAGGCTTACTCTAATCAACAATAACTAACTAATACCAAGACATTGTAGATTTGTGTGTGTGTTCTAATAAGGCTTACTCTAATCAACAATGACTAACTAATACCAAGACATTGTAGATTTATGTGTGTGTACATGCTGTAGTTTACACTGAAATTCACTTTCATTGTGAATCTTTTATTTTAGTAGTAAATGGTATTAAAATATTTTTTATTGTTAGCCTTGTGAAAGTCACTGATTGTAGTTCACTTTGCAAAGAAATATTTGCTAAAATATCATAAGAGAAGTTATTCATTAGAGATAGTTTTTCTGAACTGTTTCTAAAAATCTGTCTTAAAAATACATAATTTTAAAATGAAACAATCTATGAAGCACCTTCTAGTGATTTTGTTTCACTCAAATATGAGCAGCAATCTATGGTATGGTAGATATCACACCACATTTTCACATGAACACTACTGTTTACATTTAGAGAGAGTGCTACAACACTGATTAGTAGGCTTAAGGTAAACTGGACAAATTACAGTTTCAAGTACTTAAGCAAGACTACTATTTTATCAAATGGGATAATATTTTATGATAATTACACCAGTTTACTAAAACCCAGGCAGAAACATCTGGTTAGTTTAATATAAGTTTAGAAACTATAAAACTTGCTACTCTACATAAAAAGTACCATTTGGTTTTCTGGTACCTTATCATCAATTTTAAACATCCAATAATATATATAAAAATATAGTGTATTCAGAATATAATAGGATTATCAAGGAGTCAAAATCAGAAGACACATATATAGAGTCGTCATAGTATACAGATAAATTCATTTGAAGAGTGTTACTTGAAACTTAATGCTTGAGAAATACAAACAAAAACAAATGTTTCTAAGAATGTGTAATTAAATAGTTCAAAGTCTCATGAAGATGCTTTTTAGTAAGAAAACATTAATCTAAATAACAATGTACCATAAATTTGGTGGTTTCTTGTGGTAATTATCAACAGTTCAGTAATCTTTGAAAAATACCCTTTACCATCTCTCTAATAATACCAGCTTTAAAATAACATTTATATCTTTAGGATGACTTAACACATACAATATTAAAAATCTTGACAACATTTGGAACAAGTAATAAACAATGTTACAATAAAAATACTGCATCTCAATGATAATATTAGGCATGAGATTTCAGCAGAAGGTTTTTCTCTTGTGCCTTGTAACACTGTAGTAAAACTACAATTTTTCACTTCATAAAAAAGTGACTACTGATTAAAACACAATTACTCTGACACAGAGTAAAGTAACAGTATGTGACACGTTTATGATTTAAGTGACCCTGGACACTAACATAAATCTACTCCTTTTGCACATTACTACACCTATTGTTTTCGATGAAGTTACAAAAAAAGAGACCCAATTAATTTCATCCATTGGTGGAAGTAGAGATAATTCTGTTATTATGAGCATACTAGCATTCTATGTACTTTTCTAGACACAAAATTAAAGTTAGTTCTTATTATATAAAGTGAAGTGAGGTGTAATATAGTACAAAATAAGACAATATTAAAAAAAGCACTAGCCAGCCTTTCTAGGACAATAACAGTGATTACAATATGTTGCGTTCACATATTCTAAATACTAATAAGAAACAAAAAAAAAAATTGAAAATACATTTAAATTTTAAGTTTCATGAGAATTCTACTGACTTCTTAGATGCTAAGTGCTTGCTTAGAAATCACAAAACAAATCATAATAAGTACATCAATTAGATACTTTTTCAACTCTACAACAGACGAACATTATCCCACATACCATAGAGCTTCATTCTGACTTCAAAGAAAAACTCTGAAGGAATTCTTTATGTTAACAGTTGTTTAATCAAACACAAGCAGGAAATAAAGAATTAGCACGCGTACAGTCATATATTAAACTTACATACAGATACGTATAAAAACACATAACTAACCATCTCTCTTTGACCAACAAACATCTGAACATACTATAGCTAAAACTACAGTTTCCTTATGCACTTACATGATGGCTTAGAACAATAAAAAGTAAAATTAAAAACAACATAGAACAAAGAAAAATATTTGAGTGCAGACAAAGCTGACCCTCAATTTTGGTTATCTGAGGGTTAACTCAGAGTACCCAGATATCAAATCAAAAACATATACTGGCCACATAAAATAACAAGACTTGTACACTTGTCTAAACTAAACAAAGGAATTCTTAAGCTTTTTGCCTTCAATTTGTCCTTTTCAAAAACAAAAAATAATAATACAAATAATTATTCATAAAAACATGGTTTAAAGGCTTAATACTATTCATGATTTGTATAGTAAATATCTATAATAAATGCACATGGAATAAAAAAAATCATTATTTAAATATAACTCTAAGATAGAATGTCAAGAAGAAATAGATAATTTGGTCAACTGAATGTGATGAGATAGTATAAATGCTTGTTAGACCTGTGAGTTAATTAGTTTAGCTTCATTTTAATCTGTTTAAAAATATATATATAACTAAAAATATTCAATTAAAAAATGAAATGAAAAATTTGGAGGTGAACTTTTTTTCAAAATTGTTAGAAATTTTTCTTACTAGGTTTAAATGTGAAAACACACCTAGATGTTTTATAATCAACTGAGCTTGATTTCAGAAGTTATTACAACTGTAATGGCAATGAAAAACAATTCTCATATGTATGACATGCAGCTGACTTGAAATAAATGCAGGACTTTTGAAGCAATTACACAATACAGCCCAGTTTTGCACCAATCAATAATGCACAGTTAAAATACACAAAAAAAGTCTGGCTACAAAGCAATCACTACAGGATACACACAAGTACATGAAGAAGAATCATATTAATAGATTTATACATGTTCTATTAAAACAAGACAATAAATGTTCAACTACAACTTTTTAAAACCTATTTCACATCAAGTCATTAATCTTATTAATCTTTGACTTCTTAAATAAAATTAATACAACAATATCAACTGCATGATTGATATAATATTAAGTTTTCTTACTTACAATTAATATGTTCTAGAAACAAATCCAGGAAATTTGTAAAGTAATATCATAGCAAATAACATTTATAAAGATCCAAAAATCAATGAATGTGAAAGAGCAAACTTGAAGTTTCTTTTATAGTATAAAAGAAATGCAGGATATGAATGAAGACAATAATGGAAATAACTTCTGTTTTACCAATTTATTTTATCTAATATTTATCTATATTGAAAGGAAATATTTTTTGTATTTACCTTCTCTTTTTATATATATTCTAAAGCAGGCTAGAGTACTCCTAAAAATTTATTGTTTTAAGACCTGCATTTAATTTAAATCTATTTTTTGGTGTAGAATTACCAAAAAAATCTCAAACTATTTCAAAAACAGCCTTTTTCTTTTATTCAAATGATACCTCTGTAAACCGAAAATTAACCATCTACATAAATGCACCAGACTAAAAGATTACAATAGAAGTTGTAATTATCAATAGTTTTAAATTTTGTACTTTCAGAAGAAACAAACAGGAAGACTTTGTACATGAATTTCAACTAAGCAAGTTGTTTTAATGGTATAAAAAATCATCTTCAAATTTACTGTTCAAATGAGAATGCTGGTAGTAAAAATATATATATATATATAAATATTTTATATCAATTTTGTTTATTAATTTCTTTATCACCTGATAGTCTTCAATAATCATACAATACTAGATGAAAATATCTGGTTCGACTGAACACGTGTTGTAAAAAGCTCTTGTGCACAGAATGTTTTCTTTGTATGCCTCTCATTTAAAAACAAAATACATTTGAGAAATGTTTGAATTATCTTATAATAAAAATATATATTTTCATAAAAATTTCAAAACTTTCAACTTAATCATAACAACAACTTAATTCCTAGTGTACAAATCCTTAACAATAAGAACAACATATCATGAAGTGAAATTTTAATTTCATAACTAGTTATCAGAAATATTGACACTATATTTAGTCTGTGATTGACTAGTAAGCATTAGATAACAAATGGGACACCAAACACTAAAATCATGACTAGTTTTAATACCATCACCAATAACCCTGTTGATTACCACCATTAGTAAATGGATTTTTCATTTGCGTGCTAATACTTTTGACACCAGTGCAAAAACACACATAATCAGCAGCCACAACTGTTTTTACTCTGACCATCCCCCTCATCTGACTCAATGTGAACACCAGGAGCAGCTCTTTTTCTACCTGGGAAGTTGGTGTTGTCCACTGTTTCTCGTATGCGAGTCATCACAAGATCAAGAAGGAATTCAACAGCTTTTGTAACATTCTGGCCTGTGGAAGCACTAGTTTCAAAATAGGTAAGTCTATCCGATAAAGACAGGAAGAATAAAAAATAAATGAATGTACCCTTAATAAATTTATTTATAAGCTAGATGTGGTATTTTATTAGCATTACTGTACGTTAAGTGCAAATGAAACAAGTTTATTTTATATAGTTTTCTTGAAATTCATGTACCAGACATTTTTATACATTTCTAACTGAAAATTACTATGTTAGGCACATGTTACTCTTCGGTACCTTATACACATTAGTCTCATACACACAGGTGAAGCTGAACTATGAAATATAATAGCTGTATGGTGTACCAATGTTTGACACATAGAATATACGTTTTTAATGTAGTAGTTCAATTTATTTTTGCAATACAAAGCCAATTTTTAATTTTTGTTGGTAATTGTTCTGTTATGAATTATGTTTTGTTTCAGATTTTAAAAATGTGTTAACTACAATGCTTTATTGAATATAATGAAAATTATTCACTTTTTTAAACCGTTTTTTTAACATAAGACTATTGAAGAACAAAATCTGAAGAAATTTCAACCAATTGTGAAATTTTGTTTTATACATACGCTAGCTGCAAAAAAACAACAACACATTTTTCTTGTTGTTAGTTCAGCTGATTTCACACGTTAATCTGCTTAGATGCAAACAGCAAAATCCTACTGAATCTAATTCATTGATTTAGACATGATCAACATTAATATAAGATGGCTCTAAGTTATCAAAAACAAAACTATATTATTATTTTTTTATGTATATATTGATATGGAAGAATTTTTTATAATAAATTTTACAACATTTATGGTCTGATTAACTTAAATTTCACAAATTTACCAGAGTGTAAAAAGTGTAAAAGATATTCATTAACAAAAAATAAAATTCATTATGAATTAATTCCTTCCAGCCTGGTATCTCTTCGTTATATATTTATACAAAGGTATATGACATCATTATGTTTTAGAACAATTCTGTCTGATCTAGACTCTCATATCACATAAAACTGTAATGGAAATTGTCATATTTAGAATTTTGTTTTGATATATATGTTGTTAACATGTATTTTAGATTAAGAAATTTAAAGAAAGTTAAAATTTCTAACATGAATTTCAGTTTTTGTTCCTAATGAATATAATTTTAGAATGTATTTTTTCCCTGTTGACAACCTGATACTACGGGCCAAAATGTTGTAGTCATTAAAATTAGAACTTGCCTACTGTAAAAGTTGCTGTTATTGTATTTTTTTAATTAATTTTTCAGTTCAGGATTAATGCTTTTCTTATATTCTTAGTTAAAAATGGTGGAATGCATTGTTTCATCAGTTGAGTATCCTCACTGCTAATGATATTTTCAGTTGTATATTATGGTTTCGTATGCTATATAAAGACAATATATTAACTGTTCCCATGTTCATTTGTTTACTTTGTAGACATAATTACTTTGAAAGTTCTCTTTTGTTTTATAAAAACTGCTGCCTGTAATTCAAAGTGCAGAAGTTGGCTGGGTTTCTTTATAAAATGTCGATACATCATTTTTAGAAAGAGTAATGATGTATATTTCATAAACGAGACAAGAATAAGACTGATAGTATCTACCTATCTTACTTTCAACAATACATAATGTTCTAGTATTCAAGTATTAAACCTCACTTTCAGGTCAAGGGTTATAATTTACGATACAAGTCTTATATCATGTATTGGTTTTTATTAAAAGAAGAAATTAGTTTAGGTTGAAAAATATTATATAGTTAGGCTTTATGTTTTGTATTTATTTTTCACATATTATGACATTTAAAATTTATCAATTTTTTATGAATGTAAATATAGAAGTAGCCAGTATAATGACACTAAGCTGAAGGGAATTACAGAGATATATATAACATCCTTCAAAACCTGCAGCAAATTATTTGGCATGGAAAAAAAAATTATAAGTTTTGAAAAACAAAAAATAGTTCTGTTGATAATTACTGCTCTCTTGTGTAAATATAACAGTAAAACACATTAACAATATATCAAAGAAACTAAAAACATAAACATAAATAATGATTACAAAATATCCAGAAAAGAAAATGTCAAGAGAATAGAAACAATTGGGATCATAACTTTGTCACTTACAAAACCTAACATTAAAAGTTTTCAAATTAAATGAAAATATGCTACTTACAGAAGAGCATAAAGTTAAACAATTAATAAAAATATTAATTACCATAACCTAAAAATTCCTATCTTTAAAACTTAGTAGTTTTAATCCTTTTTCTTTCAAACATTATGAAGTTTTAGGAAATTGTAGCTTCTCCTTAACTTTTTATTAAACAAGTTTAATGAGTGTTCAGATATGTAAAATTCAAATGCACTGCACAAAAAGCAATTCTGGTAGCTTTGTTTTACAATGCAAAGCTGCATGTATGAACATTAAGTTCTGCCTTGAAAGTTATTTTGTTCACTATAGGCTACATATAAAGAAGATTAAGTCTCACTACTGTATACTTAAGTGCAAAAGAGATATTTCTTATCAGTTACTTGCAATTAAATTTTTAAGTAACACCATACATATCAAGAACATTTGTTTATTCTGAGGAAATAGAATCAACCTACTCATATTTTTCTGCTTCTTGCTTGGCTCTTTCTTCAGAAACAACTCTTTCTTCTTCTAGATCAGCTTTGTTTCCACAAAGAATTACATCTGGGTTCTCACAGTAGGCATGGGTACGCAACTGATCCAACCAGTTTCTAATATTCAGGAATGACTGCTCATTGGTGAGATCAAACAAGAGTAAAAATCCCATGGAGTCTCGAAAAAATGCTGTTGTCAAGCTTCTGAACCTAGATATTATTTTACACAACTATTTAACATAAAATTTATAACAGATTTTAAAAGCATGTTATTGAATTGAAGCTTGGAAATGTATCGATATCTATCTACCTATCTATATATATATATAATCAGAATAATGTAATGATTTACGTAGAATGTAAGAGAGGAGAAGTGATGAAAAATGGAAACAAAAGGAAATGTGGTTTACAGAACAATTAAAGAAAGACAGAGAAAATCCAGAGGGAAAGGAAAGAGGAAATTAATAAAAGAACGAAAAACTATGATATTCCAGTGTTTTCTTATGTATGTAGATAGATATTGTTTCACATAATTATACATATTTTACAATAACACTCACCTACTTAGTGTTTTTAATGCTTTCAAAAAATTTGAGTATTACAGTAAGATTACTTACTATATCAATCCAATGACATCAAACTATCATTTAAAAGACAAATTCATGCATTTTTTTTCCTCACTTATTAATTGCAGTAAACACAATTATTTCAAATTACCTACACTGTGGAAATTACGGAGCTAACTAAACACAGCAGACTGATTTTAGAAGTACCAAAAAATTAAGTGCAGCAAAAAATAAAGTGTAGAGAAACAGAGTAACAGATCATAAAATATAACATTTATTAGATTTAAGTAAATAATATAATAAATTACAACTTTTCAAACTAAGATGTTTACAAAAAGCATCAAACTACAGAGGGTTGAGTACAATACATAAATACAATTTTGAATATGCAGATTATAAAAGGTCACATAACAACCACAGCCATTACAAAATCATGGTGTATGAAAACTACATTTGATGCAACTGAAAATTGGTGCCTTTGGGGAAAGGTATGTAACAGCCTTTTATAATGCAAAATATTCATACACTCAGATCATAAGTTTGTATTCAGATCAACGATTTAGAATTTCCATGACAGGGACATCTGTTATATTTGTGGCAGTGTAAACAACAGAATTTGCATGAACTTGGGGCACCAAGATTATCCAGAAAGAAACTGCAACAAGTCATACCCCAGCTGTGGTAAGCAAAGTGTGGCATTTCATAAAAGGTGAAATTCCATGACCATAAAATCAGTGGCAAAAGCCGTACATATGCCCAAGGCAATAGTATGCAAAACAATCAAGATCTCCATCTGGAAAGAAAGACAAGTCAAGTGTACATGCACAAGTTGCTTCCATGACATAGACATTCAATAACTGCATACCCTAAGCAGTTGAAGAATGAAACAGATATTCATGCTATTCTGTACAAAACATATCTGTCAAGTCAATGAATGCAGTAACATGAGCTTGACAGAACAGTAAAAAACTGAATGGTGAGAGCTCATTTAAACATTATTTATTTATCTTATTTCAGAAATAAAACAAAGAAACTATCTTCATTCAAACTTTAAATATAAAGGCCCAAATATGGCATGCCAATTTCGTTAATACACTAATAGTGGAAGGAAATCGTCCAAACTTCAACACTGCCTGAAGTATCCTCAATGATAAAGCATTTTGGGATATTTTTATAAAATATCTCAGAGGGATATCATACAGTACATTTTAACCATTGTTTTTAAAAAAATTTAATGGTGAATATTGTGAGAATCCTTACTTTAATGATGGTCATTCTTCCTTTACATATTCTGCTAAAGTAAAATAATTTGCTGGAAATGCATTGGTAAGTTTAGCAACTTCAAAACTCCACACCTCAGTTAATTAGAATGCCTGCTGTTTTCTGCATTTTCAAATTCAGAACCCAAAAAAGTTTAAAACAGTAATTTTTGATGGCACTCTTCTAAAAGGAATGATTAATTAATGAAAAGTTCAGGAAGTTTCCCTAAGACTTCAACCTGAGAAGACAAATCAAACTAACATTTTAAGTGCAGGATTATGATATTTTAAGGGATCAAGAACCTGAAGATGAAGCCAATTTCTGTCTTAATGATGATGATAGTCTGCCAAAGATTATTAAGCTAAATCTTTATCAATAATCATGAAATGTTAATATTTTCCTACACTGAAAATATATTTCCAACAGATGCTTACCTTTTCTCAGCCATTGCTGCCTTCTATAAATGCAAATGTTTTTGCTCACCACTAGCCTTGAAGCTCCAGCCTACCCTACATTTCTACATGGTTCAGCTGTATTGTAGCATGCAACAAACTTCTACCAATATGAGCACAACACACTTTCCTATCGCAGCTGGTTCCCTCTATATTGTGGAACCCAATCTTCACTTTGAGATTAGGCAAAAAAGAAGCACCAGAAGTGGAGAGGAAGGGTGGGAAGTGTGAATGGAGGTAAGTATCTATCAGAAATATATTTTCAGTGTAGGAAAATAATTGCTTCTGATATGCAAAATTTAACTAGACGAGCACCTTTCGGAAAGCATCTGAAGAACGCCCATTGAGTGTAACTTCTCTTCTTACAGGAACACATTCATGGGAAATTTCACCACATTTGAACCAAGTATACTCTTCTCCTTCGATGAATGAATGTGTTGCTAAGTGGGCAGCAAAGATGCAAATACGAAAATTAGCTGTACATTCCCTAGCAATAATGGGTATAGGGTACATCAGACTGTAGGCAGGAGGTCAACTTCAGTTCAAAACCAGTGGAACTGGGAACGGACCATCCCATCTACAGTAGGAGAGTCCTTAATTATCTTTATCCAGACTGTAAACAGGAGGTCAACTCCAGTCAAAAACCAGTGTCTGGAAATGAGTCACCTGGTCCACGGTAGTAGGAGGATCCTTAACCAACATCAGCCAGACATGCACATGGTGTAGAGTGGCTAGGGCATGTCAGATCATAATCAGGAGGTCAACTCCAGTTCAAAACCAGTAGTACTGGGAATGGATCATCCAGACCATGGTAGGAGAAGGGTCCTCTACCATCTTCACCTCAGACTCGGGAACCAGAAGAAAAGGATAACTTCCATTTTAAGAACCCAAGATATCATGTATGCATACCCAGCACAACCAAGACCCATCCCCCTGGAAACTGATGGTAGGAAGGTGGACTGCAAGGTGGAAGGTCAACTCCATTCCAAAACTATGCAGCATTGGGAATGTATCATCCAGTCCCAGTAGGAGGAGGGCCCCAGCTCACTCACATGTAAGGACTTATGTTGGCTGGTCCAGCTCCAGTCAATACCAGTTGCCCGGGAACTGACATCCAGGTGGTGGTAGAAAGGAGGGTTCACAGCCAGAGGGGTGAACTGCACTTCGCAGAAAAATCCAGTCCAAAACTATGCAGCACCTGGAATTGTACATCAGGTCCATGGTAGGAGGATAGTCACATCATCTACACCAGCAGAACACCACTGCCCAACTCTCAACTGAGTGTGATTGAACACACTTGGAAGAAAGTCCCGTAGTCCATTACCCCAGTGGCTAGGAGCTGTTAAGTGGTAAGGACTCCCATACTCCACTGGAAGAAGGGGGGAATAGTGCATTAGAGAGTCTAAAAGTGCAATGGGTGACTGCAAAATCCAATTTTAAAAAGCAAACCATTCCTAATTTATGCAATTGAAATAGAGGCAGAGATGGGTAACAGTCCCTTTCTGTTTTACTCATGCTGTCCATGTGTGCACAGTCCAGGATGAACATATTTATTATGCAAAATACTGAAAGGAAAAACCTACTGGTGGTTTTGCAGAACACCTCATCTCAATGGTAAGTATTATTAACCTGATTGGCCATACAGTGTGGATTTAAGAAGTAAGCATTTTCCTACTCTGAAAATGTATTTCTGATAGACACATACCTCCGCTCACAAAATAGCTTTTCTCAACCAGCACTGCTCTCTATCGGCAATAATTTTCAACACAAGCTACTAGCGTGAAGTAGAAGGCTAGTGGCATACATTGAAAATTTGCACCAACAGAGGACAGCGCAGGTTGAGAAAAGCTATTTTGTGAAGGTAGGTAAGATATTGTATCAGAATAAGTACATCTGGACAGGTATTACTTGCCACAGAGTGAGATCCTACATAGAAGAGGAATATGACCCTGTAAAAAAAAAAAAAGGAAGAAATTAATAATCGTACCAACTCACAGTTGAACTGGTGTGTGTAGTATGGCTACAGGCATAATGTAATATCCAGATGAGGACAAAACCACTACCCGATGTGCCTAATGGGAGATGAACATATTGGATGCAGTCCACCTGCCAGCCTGGATGATTTTTCCCAAATGACAATGTTGATGGGCAGTCAGTGAAAGGTAAGATGTCTAATCTGATGTGATGATACCTGTAGGGAGTCGAGAGGATGAACACACCAGCCTAATAAGTTGGCTAATCCAACCTATGAGGGTAGGGAGTGAAACATAACTTAGAAAGGAACAGTTCCAATGGATAAATAAACAGGAAGGGGAACCATGGAGGGAAGCCATGCGGGCAATATAACATTTGAGATCAGGCATAAGACATAGAAGTCTATCCTGAACTAAACAGTATTAGGGTCAAACCTTATTCTAGTATACATGACACTAGTTTTGGGAGTCTAAGTATGGAGAAACATGTCATGAAGATGTGAAAAATCAATTATTCTAAGCCTGAGGGAGGTGAGGCATGGTGTTCTCCCCACTGAATGCAGTTGTACCAGAAAATTTGGTCAGCATGGACCAGAATATCTGAACAAAAAAGGAAAACTAGGTATACCAAGGATTGGAGCCTAAATGAGGAGGGATACCAATAAAAGGAACATGCGTGTGTCCCCATATCCAAGAATGCTAATGATGGCTTGTGGGCATCCACAGGCAGAAAATCAGGGTTGCACAGCCAAGGTAGGAGGTGGAAAAAACAATCCTCACCCAAATCTCCTGAATCTTACCCAGATTAACCAGATGATGAAATGTCAGAACTAGGCTTGGAAGTAACATCAAGCTGCATGATGGACTCCTCTTTCTGTTGAAAAAATCACTATCTCCACAGTCCAAAGTGGAACACAGCAGGTTAAAATGTTGTAATATTCATCACTAGAGAAGTAACGGTAGTGAAATAAAGTTCAGAATTTATGTTCAAGTGGAATGAAGTTTGAAATTAATAAACTACAGTGAGATTGTCATTGTATAAAAAGAAGCAAAAAAATAACAAATTTGTTTTATAAACTGCACCAAAAAAACACAGCTAAGTTGGTTTACCATCAGTGTGAAAAACAATAAATGTGAATTAAAGTAAAAGCACCAGTGAAAGTTAATCTGTCTTAACAATACTGTGCCAAATCAAGAAGTGAATATTGGGTTCTATGGTTTAGAGGGAACCAGCTGCAACAGGAGTGTGGAGAGATTTCACATGCTTATTTACATGCTACAACACAGCTGAACCATTGAGAAACATGGAGTAGATGGGAGTTTCAAGGTTAGTGGTGAACAAAAAAAGTTGTGCATATAGAGTGCAGCACTGAACAAGGAAAGCTATTATGTGAGAGGAGGTAAGATATTGTATTGGAAACATTTGTGAAGACTGTCCAAGGAACTTCACTATTTGGGAAGAAAACAGCATCACTCAGTATTTCTACTAGTAAATTACTCTTTGTGATAGTATTAAACATATTACTTTTTCTGATATACATATATTTATGGAATATATTTTTAAATATCATAATCTATTGAACAAAGGTTTACAATTGTTAGCATAAATGTGAACAAGTGTATTGTAACTGTCTAACATACATATTCACTTAATCAGTTAGTACAGTGCTCCTCAAACCATGGGGCATACAAGCAGAAAAAAAAGCTGGCAGTGGGTGCTGCCAACCAGTTGCTTTCACTATAGTCAGCATTTCCAGAAAAAAAAAGATAAAGTTTGTGGCATGTGTTGCTTATCAGTTGCTTTCATTCTTGCTAGCAGTTCAAAATTAGTGACAGTGAAAGACAGACTCGGTAGCCTTACCATGCACAAAAACACAGCAAGCAAGTTTGGTGGCAATGAGAATGGAACCAGAGACCCTCGATTCATGATCCCCCCACCCCTCCAAATCACTAAAGCTGAACAAACTTCCAGTAAAAAAATTGATAAGGCTAAAATTGGGCAAAACACAAGTAGCCCATTATGTAGCTTTGTGCTTAATGACAAATAAACATAATTGTGATATTTTCATACTTAGACAGTTGTAATAATTAAATATAGTAATAATCAGAAACCCCAATTTCAACTAGTTGATTATTTTCATGACAATTAATTTAATGGTAATTTTAGTTAACCAATTGTTGGAATAATCAAAAACACTAATAATGTGACATTAATTAATTCAATTGCCATTTCTCTATAATGGAGTAAAATAAAAACAAAATTTAGCAGATTACCATTTTTTTCAACTTTACCTGTTTAATTAGGTTTACCTCATTAAAAACCTCAAACTTTTACCTTTCCTGTCCAGCTGTATCCCACAGCTGAATGTGTACTCTCTGACTTCGGCCTGTAATGCCATCTGCATGTTGAGATCTATAAACCTGAAAGAGAAACCAACATTTTAATCTAAATCAGTTTTTCATAAACTGTAGGATGAAATCCTCTTTGAGGGTCACACATATATGAAATATTAATAATTTTGCACTTTACAATAAACAGAAACTCATCTTTATCTCAAATAAAATAAAAATATTATTAAATGTTCCAAAAATCTTCACAAAAGCAACTGCATTAAGATGTAGTCGTGCCATCCAGACAGGCACGTCCATAATAGGGTAATATTAAATCAGTTTCATCTTTTTGCTAATTTTTATATATTTTAGTATCCTCTGTTATAAAAATCTAATATAAGCAGGTCAGAGAGGGCTTGCAAGTATCAATATTAGTAACAAATGAAGTCGGAGATTGTAAGAAAAGCCTGGGAAATATTGATTTATGTTTCCAAGTGCAATTTTGAACTCCACTGAAAATTAAATGACACGCTCTTGTACTTAATACATTAAAGTATTTAAAATGAGGTTAATGCAAGATTATATATACATGTCAGTTTATAAAAATTTCAAACTTTTGGGTTAATTGAACTGAATGAGAATACTAAGATAAAAACCCAGGTTGTATTAATTTTAAACTTAAAGCTTAAGAAAATAATTCAATCAATTTTTTTTACCTGACAATATAATCTTAAACTGGTGAGATGTTGATTACAGCTGCATGACAATAGGGTCTTATGGAATCAAAATAAAAGTTACAATAAGATGCTATGCTTAATCTACTGTACAGTAGTAATATTTTTGATAATGCTTAAATACAAACAGTTGAGAAAACATAGGTTTTAGTATAAAATGTCGTAGGAAAAAAAAAATTATTAATTAATACTCTTAGTGCATTATAACTGAAGAAAGTATGTTCTGTAACACTTTGTTTCTGTTACTAAATTTCAGCTGTGCATTAAAAAAACAAAAAAAAACATTTGAAATATCAAAACGTTATTGGTAATTCCAAACCACAAGAAGGGTGGTACAAAGTGAAATAAATGAAAAGTATGCCATTTATTTTGACACTACTGTACATGAAAATCTCATGCAATTATTCCTAACTACAAGTACGTGACTTTGTGTGTACTGAAATGTTCTACTTGTATATCAAAATGACATACAAACAAAATACAACAAGAATCAAATATACCTGAAGTTATAGCCCTTTCATCAATATGTTATCTATGAAAACTATTTAATGTTACATATATAATCTCATTCCAACAAATATATATCTTAATGGTTAAAAAAGTGCTCATCAAAACTTTGGCCCTAGAGCAAGAAAACAAATTTATATTCAAAATGTACTTTCACTGAATCTTCACTGATCCAATTATGATTTCAAATCATTTATTGTACTGAAGTTTAATGCATAATCATTTTATTTTGTGTAAATGGTTTTCAAAAGTGTAAACCCTGTGAAACCTGATTATTATCATTAGTAGTAGAACTGGGCAACTAGTGGAATTTGCTGTTAATTAACTGTTGGGCTCATTAACTGATTACATTAAACTAATTAATTATCCTCACATGAGATTTATCTTCCTCTTTTCAGCTAGTTTTGGTTTTTTTAAAGTCATTTTTGAACTATCTTTATCTAATATGGCAGTTGTCACATGCACATTTTGTGAAAAAAAATTTTGGAACAAATTTTTTTAAAAGATAATCTTAACATTTCCTAGTTGAAAAATTGCTAATGGCAATACGACCATGCTATCACCATTATGCTTGTTTTTAAGATATGCAGTAATCCCCTACTGATCAAATCAAATAATGAAAACATTGTGTTTCCATATTTAATGTTTTTTTATGTTCAAAAATATTTGTGTGTTAACACTTCTTACAGTTTCACTTATATAACCTTCCTTGCAAGATCGGCATGCTATAATAGGAGCTCCTTGTTTTTATCTTCAAATGATGTTTTATTTGAGGTTAGGGTATTTTCAATGGATACCTGTTTGTAATTCTAAAGTTTTCTACTTTAATATTTTTTCAACTCTCTATTTTTGTGCTGTAGCCAATATAAAATGATTTAATATTATTGTTGGTTGGTCTTTCTTTGTCTTCGTGGAACAAGGTTTTTCTTGCTCTAAGATGGCAATTTGTAATGAAACATTATGGAAAATTGAGTTATCTAAAAATACCAAAAACAGGCATCAATTGATGCAAGAAAGGACAGTGGAGCTATTTGAATGGATCACATTAAGATGTCCAGACAGACATGACAGAAAACAGTGTCACAGGGCCATTGAACTGACCAGAGCATTGGAAAGTTATGTACAAAAGGAAGTGATAAAAAAAAATGTGGATGACCTGAAGGAAGGAAGTGGTGATTGAACCAGTGTTGATAAATCACAAGGGTGGTTGTCTGAGAAGAGTAGGCAATCATATCACAATCTTTTGAAACACTTCTCATAAATCTTGTGGATTGGTAATGTAAAGAATGATTATGAGAAAGATAATAATCATTATTAGAAGCTTTAACAGAAATTATCTTCAATTTAAAGTTAGGGACAATGCAAAAGATAGTTTCTTTGACCAAATGCCTAAGAAATTCATATACCTAAGCAATGCAGTGTCAAGAAAAATAATGATCTTTTGGTTGACACAAAATGCTCAAGGAGAGTAATGTGCAAGAAGGATGTGTCACAGTCCAATTGATGGAGAAATGTAATCTAATGCTCAATACAACATAGACTAATGCAGTTCAGATTATTATACATAGGATTTGAGAGCTTTTACAAATGCTTGTCGCATGCACACAAATATTTATGCTAGTGGTGCCAAAGAGCCAGCTGTTTGTTGGAAAGGTGAGTAATTAGGCTGAATTGTAATTTTTTTAGTGAAAAAAAAAAGAATTAGAATGACAGTAAAAGTTGAACTTGTAGCTCTCTACACTGTATCTTTACAGATAAAAGAATAAGAATAACATTAAAAGTTGAACTTGTAGCTCTCTACTTGAGTATACAAAATGAAGGCATGTTATCTGAAGTTTACACAATTCACAGACAGTTTTTGTGAGTAAATCAGAGTAAATATTGTAATGTTTCCATTGTGCAGTGTAAAATGAAATTACAACAACCAAAGTTAATCTTTAAATGAAGTGTTCTGAGCCAGACATATAACACTTGAGTAATTCTTACCACTCTCTTCTCTCGGAAGTCAATCCCTACTGTTGAGATGAACTTGCTATGAAAGGTTCCATCAGTATATTGATACAAAAAACTTGTCTTTCCAACTCCAGAGTCTCCAAGTGTAAGAAACTTTATAAGATAGTCATAATCACTAACATGAGTATTCCCTGCATCAGCCATTACCAGATCTGTATTTAAAACAAATAAACATTTTCATTCACATAAAAAAAAATGCAACTAACTGCATAAGGATAATACCAGTGTTTAGCCAGAATATTTTCTGTAGCAATATAATGAATAACACTGAAGCATACACTCAAACAAGAAATACTGTAGATGAATACTGTAATATGTGGTGCTATGTAAAGCACACAGTTAGTTGTTGGAAAAGTCATTTCTCAGACCTATCAAAATGTTTGGAATCAAAGGAAGAAACTAATTTAATTCAGTGTAGCCCATTATAAAGCGATCATTGAGGTCCATAAAATATTGTGAAATACGCAGGGTCGCGCTAAATAGGGGTTCAAGAAAATCACTGTTCAAACTGACCCAATGTTGACCTAACATCCTAAAACACCTCTATTTTCACTCTCTTTGACTAGTTTTTTACATGTTCCCTTTCTGGCAAATAAATTACCTCTGAATTAAAGAATTTTGCAAATGAATGGTTGTTACAGTAGAAAGTAAAACACAAATTATTTTTAATAGGCTTTTTAATAAACAAAACAACAAATAAAAACATTCAAGAGTATTAGCAATCACCATTTGCAGTTTATTTCTTAAAAATCTGATCAAGTGTTCCTTGCTTGAATGTAGCACATCTCTGGCTGTGAGCAAAATCTAGAATGCTTCTGAGTTGGAGAATTTTTACGTGGTCCACCTCCTGAGTCTCCAGCCAACGAAGGCTAGCCTAGAGGTGTTCAATGGCTTCAGACACTTTTGATGGTGGTGATGGAGGCTCTTCATTATCCTCTTCTTGTGGCTCGAGAACCAGTACACTTGCCTCTGTTGATACTATAGTTACATTACAGACAATCTCGGCGTCCATCAAGTGCTCACATGTTGGGCAATCATCGTCAACAGAGTGCCACTAGTGTAGCTCTTCCTTGCTCAATTCAGACAGCTTTTTTGCCTCATGCACATCTTCCTCTGTGAAGCCGTACAAATATGTCTCGTCATCATCATCTTCCGTGATGGATTGCAATGATGAAAAGGCTAGCCCCAGACCCTTCTCCCATCATTTCTCTACACACGATGAGTTGACTGCTGCCCAGGCCTTCCCACCTAAGAGGCAAACTTCCTTCATGTTCAGGCTTTTCAGATAGGCTTCAAGCATTGTTGAAGGATTTAGTGAAAAAAAAAACGTTTGAAATGCATCTAGGAGGTTTTAGGGATTACACAAAGGAAATTTGAAATTTTTTAGATGATGAAAAGTATATTTAATTTTGACATGAAAATCATTTTGCACTCAGACTAGTTAAAAAATAAGAATCGATATTTTCAAGGACAAATTTAAGTAAAAATACTTTATTAAAAAATCTGATTTTTTGTGTGCAAAAGACTTCTAATGTTTACTATAAGTCTACAAAATTTTGTAAAGATACACTTAAAATATTAAAGTTACTAGTATGTAAACTATAACGAGGTTATGGTTACGAGGTCGGTCCCAGGTACCAAGCCCGCGTCGAAAGAGTTAATGACCCATCGCGTTATATCTGAATTGGCATTAAATCGGGGAGCATAAAATCGGGATTTCACTGTATTTCCCACAATTGTCAATCATAGTATATGTACACTAATTTGGTATTCTCTGGTACAGTGGTAACCTTCGTTTAAGCATCAAAACTGTAATAACTAATAAGTATGTGTACATGGTGGGAGGTGGGGAGGGTTGAAGAGATACCTGTGATATTGCTTACACTTCATTTGTATAGTTATGAAAACAACTGAGAATAAATCGAGATTAGTTTGATACTCACTGCCTCTCATAATTTTTGAGAAACTGCCATTACCAAAGAAACCTTACAACTATGTAAAATTTCTGCATAATCATACTTGCCAACTCTCACAATTTGGGTGGGAGTTTCCCGAATTTGGACCTTTGACCTGATCTACCTATTGGGTTTAAAAAATTGATCATTTCTACCGATTTTAGACATGTATACCGATTTTTTTGGGAAATCTACCAATTTGAATTACTGTAATTAACTTTTTCATACATCAAAAATTCCCTGGTAAATGTCAGCCAATCTTTTGCTCTCTATAGCGAAACCAGTTGAGTAAACACGTGATTCATACCGGAAATCGGGCTTCACTTTCTTTTTGGCCAATGAAAACTTATTATACAAATAAGACGTTTTTATCATTCTAAACCAAACGTGATTGTTCACATGCTCATAAATTGTTTGATTTGCCATGAGTCACACAAAACCTACCCCATGTAAAGTTGGCAAGTATTCATAATGGTAAGCAACACCTATAAAAAGACATTCACAAGAATATGCAGTAAAGTTTCAATTGTATGTATAAGACATCTCTTTATATATGTTAGAAACTAGTAACATCACTGAAGAAATAAAGTGAAATATATAAAAGATTATAAGGAAATAGAAATTATTTTGCTGTAAAATACTAAGTCAAAAGTGAATATCAGCTATAATAGATAAAATTAAATGAAACAAATACTTTACAAAGAGGAAAGCTATTCAAATTCAATATAATTCAATCAGTTTTAATACGCTTTTCTCGACTGATGACTCTTATGCCCTAGCTTTAATGACTTGGTGTATTTGTGGTTTACAAAGACTATTTAAATACCTTACTGTAATAAGAGCTTTGGATAAAAGCAATGTAAACAATGTTAAAAAAAATGGCTGCATGCTTTACTATGCTGTTGTTCTGGGTGATACTCTACCACATTTTGTTCTTTTAACATTGTGTTTTATTGTTTTATCACTTACTTTATTACTAGCTTACAAAATGTTAATCTGTGTACAAAAAATATAACATTACTATTATCATTATTAGTATTAATAGTGTTACTATTATTGCATCGGTGTGAACATACGAGTTGGTGTGTCCTCAATCGGGAACTACAATGCCGGCTCTTATTTCTCTGTTTTGTCTACTATTGACTCATGTGGAAAAGTAACTGGCCCAACCATTAAATAAAGTTGGAGAATGGTCACTAGTGATCACTAAGGTTTTGCAATGTCAGCTACTTCCTTTACTCTAAAGTTCTTCCAATTCAATAATGTTTTTACTGCTTGTAAACTAAATGAGATGAGACATTTTGGAACTCATACATCTATATTTACTGAACCCTATATGCAAGAAACTACAAATAACAACAACTTTCTGTGCTAGTCTCACAAGAAATCAGAACATATACAACAGACTGGACTCACATCCTACACATCACTATAATGTTCAAAGTTTTAAATATTTTTACATGATAAAGTAAGATTAGAGAGCTTTAATTTGTTACTGATACAACTTTTTTAATAAAATCTAATCATGTTGATAACAGTAAAAAAATAACACTGTATTTTCTCATTGAAGTTATAGTTTGTTGTTAAATGCAAACATCTTCAAGGAAGTTATCACACAAATTTATGTTGTAAAAGTGCAATATGCTGACTTCAACCATATTCTTGCTAAAGATTATAAGTTTAGAAGTTTTACAAAGTATCACAACCTTTCATGTCTTTGATTTCTACAGATATTATTTTGGGTAATACTTACCATTGGTTTTACCTACCATTAATTCAATTTATTACAATATACAGTAACACTAAGTATATAAAAGTTCTGTATGTAGTTTGACATTGCATCATTTGTTTCATTAAGTTAGTTTGTATAATTACTTTCTTTGTTATATTAATGCCTCATGTATCTTCACATACTATGTATTACTATTGTTATAAAGCATTTTTCTTTCTACAGGCTTATGGTGTTTCCTATCAACTTGTAAAGTATACCGAGTATTATTTATTGTGTCCTGTAAGTCAGCTGTGTTTGTCATTGGTGAAAGTTAAATACAACTGATGGTAGAAGTTTTTAAACATAGTAAGTTTGGCTAGCTGTTTTTCTTATTATATTTAACATTGTTGTATTATAATAGGCGTATCAGGTATTATTTTATTTGGTCATTTATTGTTTTATATCTTCATAAACATTGGTTTGAACTTGTACCATGGGAAAGATGAGGTTACGGACTCGCCAGGCTTTAAACCGAAATATATGTCGTGAATTGCCACAGATGGGAACAACCTCCGATACTGTATAGTAGGGAGGCTGAGTCTCCTTTGCCAATGTACTAGAGAAACCAAGATTAAACTTTTTCCCAAAAAAACTTTTATTACAAAGACAACTAGGGTTTGTGTTCCCTAAGGAAAGGATGTTGTTTATTTATTGCTGCTTTCATTATTAAAACAGGTTAAACTAATTAGTATATAGAATTTCATTACTTTTTATTTTGAATTATTTTTTTATGATTACACTTTTATTATAGAGATTGCTTTACATTACTAGTTTATAACTTGAATTTAGGGCTGACAATCTGATGAAACATTCCATTCTGATCTTTATAAGTAGAAACCATTTTCTTCAGTTTTTAGTAATGAAGATTTAAGCAGTATTCACCATCTTGAACAGTTGATAGATGGAAACAAGATTGAACTAGATGTCTGCATTAATTCTGAGCTGGTTTCGAAAAATTGGAAAGTTTACAAAACGATAAGGCTTCTGGGCCACATAATATTTCCACAAGAGTTTTGAAAGAGGGTAACGATTGGATATATGAGCCACTTATTACTATTTTTTGTCAGTCCTTGAATAGTGGGCAGATACCAGAGAATTAGAAGTTAGCCAATGTAACTCCTATTTTCAAGGAAGGTGATAAAAACTGTCCCAGTAATTATAGACCCATTAGTCTTACATCAGTTGTGGGAAAAGTTTTGGAAAGTCTGTTGAAAGATACTTTGCAAAGTCATTTAACAAAGTTTAAAATTTTATTGGATAGTCAACATGGTTTCACTAAGGGAAAATCTTGCCTTACAAATCTTTTAACATGGATGGAAGAAAGTAGTGTTGTTACAAATAGAGTTCAGTCAAACTGGATTAATGTTATAAGTGGGGTACCTCAGGGCTCAGTATTAGGACCTTTGCTCTTTTTGATTTACATAAACGACATAGATGAAGAAATAGTCAATAAATTTCTTAAATTTGCTGATAATATTAAGATCTTGGGTGTTGCTAGCTGTGAAGAGGATGCTGCTGATTTACAAAAGGATTTAGATCATTTAGTGAGTTGGGCAA
>NW_013668609.1:84032-98998 GCF_000517525.1 Limulus polyphemus
ATATGGGGTATCATAATTTGAATTATAAGTATAATTTGGATGGAATAACTTTAATAGTGTTATGAAGGAAAGGGATCTTGTTGTAGTAGTTGATCAGTCTATAAAGTCATTCAAGCAGTGTGCTGTTGCTAGTAGTAGGGCAAATAGGCTTTTAGGTTATATCTACAGAAATATTGAATACAAGTCTAAAGAGGTTATAATTTCATTGTACAGATCACATTTGGAATATTGTGTTCAGTCTTGAGCTCCTTACCTTAGGAAAGACATTGAACTGTTGGAAAGGGTACAGAGAATGGTTGCTAGAATGGTGCCTGGGATAGATGGGTTGTCATACTACGAGAGGCTGAAATCTCTCAAATTGTTTTCTCTTGAAAAAAGAAGAGTTGGGAGGGGGATCTGATTGAGATGGTTAAGATTATAAAGAGAATTGTTGTGTTATGCATCATCTTTTTTCATATTTAACAGTGAGAATAGTAGTGCTAGGGGACACAAATATAAATCTTGGCAAGGTAGGAGTCATCTTCAGCTAAGACAGTTTCATTTTTCTAACAGGGTGGTTGGCCTTTGAAATGGGTTGCCTTTAGATGTTGTAGAGGCAGTAAATTTAAGTGAGTTTAAGAAAAAGCTTGATAAGTATATGAATGATAAGGGCTGGCTTTAAAATATATATATTTTTTAATTATTTTATATTTGTTTAGAAGATGGAACAGCCGAGATGGACCAATATGTCCCATGTTGTTCCAAAACATTATGTTATGTTATGACTTTCTAGTACAAAAGAACAACGTAAAGTCATTATCTTCCAATTATAATCATACATATACTGTATAAATGTATGTTTCATTATATCACACTGACACACTCAGACATTAACATACCAAGTAACAACTTCAACTCCTTACAAAAAACTACCTCACTTCTGTCAATAAAATCAACCCTGGTGCTTATCCCCAGGTGGCGTATCTAAACCAGGGGACCACTGAACATTTTTTTGCAGACAAGTTGCATATTGCAGCCACAACCAAGATTGGTTGCTAGACTACAAGTGGCTTCAGAATTCAGTATGTTGAGATGGTACATTTGCTTCAACTTAAATACAACCATTTATGTTTAGTACTAAAAGCCTGTGAATAAAATTATTTTCTGTTTTCTTTTCTTATAAAAACAAATGGCTACAACTTAAAACGAATGAGTTGGAATCTCCTAGAAAAGTGCTTCTGTAAGTGGTGTCTAAGCTTTAGATTGGTTCTGGTGTCAAAAACAAGTATATGCAGATATACACGAGTCAAAGCTATAATTTTAAAATTTACTTGCTTTTATTTATCTTTTTTTCTTTTGAAAAACAAAAATGATGTAAAATACCGTCAAATTAAAGTTATATTTACGTCATATTTAAACATCAATATTTATGCAATATGATTAATGAATTTATAAAATGAAAGTATATAAAAATAAAGATATTTTTGAACCAGCTTATACAAATATTTGAAATGAAATAACCACACTGGTTTTTCAAACCTGAAGTACTCATAACCTTCAACAGAACCTTGGAAATGTCTCATTTTATCTGTTGAAAATCAGAATCAATGATGGAAATTACTTTCAGACATAAGTGTAGTGCAGTCATTTGGGATGTGAGAGGTACCAGGTTTGATCACTAAAGAAAAAAAAGTTGAAACACTATACAAATATTAGGGTCCAGTTAGTAGTTATCACAAGACTTTGAGATTAAACCTGAGAGAACAGACCTTTTATGTGAAAGAGAAAGAATATATGATAGACGGAATTATTAAATAATGTCATACCAGAGTACTAGTGGCTAACTCTTTAGCCCAGTTGGTAGTGCTCACTTGGCACTCAAGAGGTACAGGATTCGATCTCAGAAGAAGGATAAGCTGGATTACCATATAGCCATACCCACAACTAAATTTAGGATTCTCAAACACCATCAACACTTCATGCTCACGTTACTTTTCTTAAATGGTTTACCTAGAAATTTAATCTATTGCTTCTTTGCACAATTCACTTTTATGAGCTAACATTTTCCTTATCTGAAAATGAATTTCAGATAGATACTCACCTCTCCACAGAACTGATAGCTGTCACTTTGCACTACTGCTGAAAAATATTTGTGCATAAGCCAAGCCTTGATTGAAACTTCCACCCCATATGTACTAACATTTACTGAACCAGTCTATGATGCAAACAGCAATAGACTATAGTCCTCCACCAAAAGGAAAACCACATCCTTCATGCTCTATATAACCCATAAGCACCTTGTGCATAAACAAAGACTCATTTTTGATGAGGCAAAAGAAACACACTGTAAAGTGGGTAGGGCAGGTGGGATGTTCTGTGCAGAGATGAGTATCTAATTGAAATACATCTTCAGGTAAGAAAAATGCTGAATTCAGGAATTTTCCTCTCTATAGAATTGAGAGCTAGAATTCCACATTGTTAAAATGGTGGAGGGATTGTACATAAAGAAATGAAAATATGAGCTCCTTTCTGATAACATAGCATCAGAAAGAGAAAAATCATGGAGCATGTCACCTATTGGGAGAGGGGAATTAGTGGGGTATCATTTAGAGGGAGACTGTATTCATCTTATATGACAAATGTACTTCATCCAAGAGAAGTGGTAGAGAAAAAGGTGCAATCAAAAGAGCTTCCTGCATGTGTTAAAGTATTGAATAGGTGGCTGGAATGTAAAGACTTCTGAACTGCTCTGCATATCTCAGTGGTCAGGAAAGCATGTATGTGTATTGTATCTCGGAAATAATAAGTCAAGCCATATTCGACAAATAAGCATGTGCATAGAGAAATCATCCTAATGAAAATGTGACCCATCCAAGTAGTATAACCAGGTGATATGTGTACTTCACTTTCATGTAAACACTACAGCCCTATTTCTGATAAAGGAGTGTATCCATTCAGTTTCATACCAGTGAGATTACACCAACATGAAGAGAATCTTCCCACATCCACCTCCTCAGTTGCTTGGGACTGGGGAAGCAAGGGTTTTTCCTTTACACTTCAAGAATAAGATGGAAGGGAGGAATATAAATAAGGGAGAAAGCTGGAGAGGTGTCTCGACCACAGGAATCATCACGTCACTTCTATATAAGGTTAAACACTGATAAGTCTGTACAATAGGTTGCTGTGAATAGGGGTAGCAAGTGCTACCCAGGTATGAAGGCAGGGTCACAGCTGGATTTTTCTTTTTTTGTCGTTTTTGTTCCTGAAGTACAGCCTGGAAGATAAAATATACATACACTGCTAAGATTGTCTTGCAGAAAACACCATCTCATCAGCCAGCACTGAGAAAAGGCAGATGGGCTGTTGATTATCCCCTACTCAAAGTGGATATTGGGAGAGAGAAGTATATCCTGTGAGGTAACACTGGCCAAAGCTTTATTATATCCAGATTATATATGTAAAGAAAGTGCAAGGTAGTTATGGAAGCTTTAAAAAAAAAAAGGATAATGAACAACTCAGAAGCATTTTAGACTGTAATGCAATGTAAGTAATGTGACACAAACATTTCTGAGGTCCTCCAATTCCCCACTTGTAAGATCTCATTCAGGTGATGTCAACAGCTAGAAGCAAAAGATGTGAAATGACATAATAAAAGATGGAAAGTATCATCACCCACAAAAGGAAACACTAACCAGATGAGTTTTTGGCCCAAACAGTCAAAGTGGAAAGAGATAAGTTATGACAAAGAGAAGAATCCCACAGCAGAAAAAGATGATGTAGACTGCCTCAAAAATGATAAGGTCAGAGTGATGGTACAGAGAAGAATGGAAAGGGAGGGTGATTGGAGAAAATATCTAATCACTCTCTAGGACAGCCCAAGTCTTGGGGAAAAAGGAATGGTCTGGAAATAAAATCAACAAATTCCTCTGATAAAGAATGCAGGAAACCTCCAAAGCAAAGTGTCAGAGTAACATCTCTCACAAGCAAGTAGGAGAAAATACATCATTAGGCAAAGATGCTACAGGAAACATGTGGCCAAAGGTTTGAACAGGGGGAACACTGAACAGATGTTCCAGTCCTAAAGAGGAATTTGATAGGGAGGACAGCTGGTGGGAAAGGTTCTGCAGAAGTTTATGAACTGGAGAAAGAAAAGAAGAATGGCCAGAGAAGAGATGGAAGGTCACTGATAAACAGATAGAAAGGGATTGTATCAATCCTATCTAAGAACAACCAGAGGCAGAGGTGTAATGGCCTGGACTGGTGACCTGGAAAGTGAAAACTGTGCAGTGAGGAGAGTCACGATGACAATGATGAGAGTACTCCCAAGTTACGAATAAATTCATTGAAACATCAAAGAATGTGAAGAATACTCCTTGGGAAGAATCTGGTCAGGGTAAAACAGCTAATCCATTACCAAGGTCAAAGCTTTGGGGATATTACAGGCTGGCAACTGAATTTGTTAGTTATGGGTTCAAAGGAGAAAGTCCAGAGTCTAAGAACAGAAGTCCTAAGAGCAAGTACCTTCTTGTCAATTGATGTAAAAAACAACAGTGGATTTTTTCTCAACAGATCATGCAAAATGACCAGGCAGATGAGACATAAGATTATGACAAGTGATTTGAGAATGTTAATATGGTGAGACTGCTTTGCTAGAAATCAGGCCCCAGGTGTCCAGCAAAATTTGTCCCATCCAGATAGGTGCAAGTCTGAGCAAGATGGGGGAAAATGGATGCCCAGGGATGTGCGGGACCAACTGAATCACCACAACACATAGAAGTGAAGAGGAGGGAGAGACACAAGAAAATAGTGCAGATTTCTGGACAGCTCCCAGTGATTAGCAAGAGTCCACTGAAGAGGATGTACATAGACACATTCAAAAGAAACATGTGATTTGAGAAAAGTCAGAGTACCCAAAATAAGACCCAGCCTCTCACAGAGGGAGATATAGAGGCATACATCTTTAGTAACCAGAAATTCAATGTCTTGAAGATGAAAAGGAGAAGGCAGAGTCTGCTCTGCAAATGAGGTAAAAAGACTCCCAAATGAATCAGATACTGGGTGGGTGGGGGAGGCTCAAGGTGCACTTGGAGAGCTTGACTAGCTAACTCAAACAAGACAATCCTGAAGATGAAAGGAGGTCACCGCTGAGGATGCTTATTTGGATGAGATGAGGAGCCAGTCATTCATACAGTAGTAGAAATTTAGACTTCATGACTGTATCCTCTGTGCAAATGCCATAAGAACTCAACCAAAAACATACATGGCCACAGCCAACCCAAAGGAAAAAGCCCAGAACTGAAATTTCCAACTGTTATGGATGAATCAGAGGAAACAACATGTGGAAAGTCAATCAGAAAGTAAAGAAACTCATTTGAAACATCTACCTTCATCACTTATAGCCCAGGAGAAAAAACCCATAACAGAGTGAAAAAAAAACATTCACTGGGAACTGAGAAGAAATGGGTTCAAGGACGATAGTTATATGATAAGTTGCTAATCTTCCATCTTCATAGGAATAAAAAAACAAAACAAATAGGAATAAAACCCCAGAGTGAAGTCAAGGGCCTGTTTTACAGCATCCATAACCTGGAGAGAAGATAAAACCTTCTCTAGGTGCCAAAGATGCAAAGGAACTAAGGAAATGGGGGAAAAAAAGAGATGGTTGAGTGTGGAAAGCCTGTGAGAAAGCACCTATGTGACCCAAATGTCTTATGCAATGGGAGTCCACAGATGCACAAATTAGGAGAGTCAAGCTCCCAAAGAACTAGAGCTGAGGGTTGGCTCCAGAATCAAGTCACCTCTTCAACTCATGACAACCAATCCTCTGAGAGTTGGAGCATCAGAAGGTAGTAAAGAACAAGGAGCAGGAGAGTGGGTAACCACAGATGATCCTAAAGACAAGAAACCTGTTGGAATCTCCTAGACTGAACAAAGCAGGAAACCACAGTGAACAGAGATAACTACTAACAAGATGCTTAAGCTTAGAATATAAGGAACTCCCCCAAAAACCTCATCACAAAAGAAGGATGCCACATGGAAGTCCCTGAAATAAGACTGAGAGAGACCATCTTCAAATAGTAAGGCATCCCACACAAGTAAATTAGAGAAACAAAGAAACCAAGTAAAATGGGACACTGAAAAGAAATAAAAGCCAAGATGGAGAATAGGGAGTTACGACTGTTTCCAGTGAATCTGTCAAGTCACAATGTACAGCCTTCAAAAGATGAAGCATGGACAGATAGTGAAATCTGAGCAAAATGAAGACAAGCAGATTGAAGGTTAGAAAGAAAAAAAAAAAGGTGAACAAAGAGATACCCAGGTTGGGAGAAGAAACTCAAGGGACTGAAGCTCAATGAAAGAAGAACCATGACCATATGCAACAAAATAAGATTCTCAAGGTTTATGAGGACAAAGCAGCTGGGGTTTAGTACAAAGTTGAGACAAACTTGTATCAGCAAGATGAACAAGAATATCAGTGGAAAGGAAAAAGAGAAGATAGTCAAATGTACAAGGTGGCTCAACAGCAAGGTAACCCAAGATTCAGTAAAAAAAAGTACTGGAGAAAGATAACGTCAAATACCTGAGTAATCAAAGCAGCAATGGATGATGTAAGTGACCTGTTTCTCATTGGGAAAGAAAGAACCTAAAGCAAAAACAGGTGATGTGGTAGGGACAGTTGGACAAAATAATCAAAAGACAAGATAAACTCAGCTGAAACCACAGGGGCAGGAGGTTTGGAATTTGGATCAAAGATCAAAATGGAACCAAACACTTAATCACACAATGGCATTAATATCACTGACCATCAGAGTGCTTCCAGTCACCTTTGAAACAGTAGAAGATGACCCTTGTGGAGTGTTAGGACCTTGGGAGGTATCAGAAATGTGGATGCACAAATTCTTGGGTGAACCAATCAACAAAACCACTTAGATTTTTTGAAATATGTCTAACATTTCCATGGTATATAGGATATAGTCACTGACATAATGACAAAAACTGTAATTTATTTTTTGAAACTTAAAGACTGCATGAAGAATGTTGGGGAATATTCCTTTAAACCATATCACAAATTCTGAAACATATTTCACATCTCTCAATTTGATTAAAACAAAAAATTAAATAAATGAAAGAAAATAATTCATCTCAGAAGTTCTAAGTGAAATGTTTAAATTTTCTTACAAGAAAATAAAGACATCTCTGAATGATCAGTAAAAGTTTAAGAGAAAAAAGAGCAAAAATTCTCTAATTCATAATGAAAAACACATCAAAATCATAAGCAGTGCCAAGGAAAAGACAAGCCTTTCTTAATATACAAGATGTTCATGGACTCCACAGCACATGAAAGATACAGTCTAATTATAACAGCAACATAGACTGGCACAGTACATGTTAATACATGTAGAAGTGGGAGTTTCAGTTAAGGCATGGTGTATGGGTAAAAATGTTTTCAATAGAGGCATAAGGTAATACATATCAGCTTTGTGGAAAGATGAGTAGCATTTCTGACCACCATATTTGTTTCTTGTACTTATTATATACACAAGTACAAATATGTAGAGTTATCTGACAAATTATATGCAATGAAAACCTCAAAGACCAATGCTTATCCTAATGACATACTGCAATAAAAATTTACTTTTTTAAGTAAATAAACTTACCAAATTTTTCTTTTGATGGAGGTAGAATAGTCATTAGTACTGTATACACCAGAATCTTATCTGCACTGCTACAAGATGTGTAGGTATAGACACAATCAAATTTTATCACGACCTTTTCAGAAAGAAATATATGTACATGTACATTTTCTGATACTGAAAGGTGTTATTTTGGGTAGATAGTTGATGGCTATTCTTGCTTATTACCATCAAATTTTATTCACCCATTGAGAAAATAACTAGCAGAGAAAATGAACAGATGTAGATCAATTTACTGTGAAAAATTAAATAAATACATTCAAGCAGACCTCTATCTTGGAAGATACTCTGAGCCTACCTAATTAACAGTAATGAAATAAGATCAGTTAAGTACGTTTATACATGAATTGTAATAATACCAGATACAGTGCAATATGTAAAGAATATGCAACTTACTAGACTGATTATGATAAGGCCACACAATCCTTGGGTTACCTTCTTTAATAACAATGTCACCTACACAAATTCAGAAAAGTTACATATGAATAGCAAAAGATCAGAAAATCATTAGTTCTGCTAATTCTAGATGGTGCACTGAGCAGATGTCTTTTGAATACCAGCACAACACTGAATGCAATCTTAAGACAGACTCTGTGCTCCAAGGTTCAAGGTGTGAAGAAAGGGTGTAATACCACTAACACAAAAAACATGAATTAATAGTTGTCTGTATGCTAAACACCTCTGGTATGTACATCATCATTAATTTAATAAAAACTTTGCAATGGTCTACAAGTTGTTGTGAATTTTTTAGTTTTATTAATTAATAAGTATTAATTTACCACATGACTAGATATAGGTTTAATTACACTTTTACCAACTGCTAAGTTATAGGATAAGTACAATGTGCCATGTGTTTAGTTCAAATATACTGCAGAGTTACCAATTATGAGGATTTAGTACAAGTTATTGTGTTTAGTTTCAAGTACAGAGCTAGTTTGTGTTTTCTTTTTTCCAACTTACAGTGCTACCATGTGTTCGTTTATAGGCTCATTACCTTGTCGCTACCTGTTGGTATGGCTCTAGTATTTAGATTTAATTATGTGAGAGTTACTATCAGTTGATTTGTAAGTACAAGTACAGAATTATTGCCCATGTTACAATTAGTTTTGTTTTAGTAGATGTTCAGGCATCAGATGTACCAGATATTGCCACATATAGTGGGTAAGCTAAGAGATCATCAAGCAGAAAGAGGACACTTTGATAGAAAATGTTATTACAGGGTGAAAACAACACAGATATGCCTAGTTACTGGATATAAGCAGGACTGAATGGCATAAGGTCCTACATGAGAGATTAATATTGACATTGGAAGGGTATCTTTACACCTTATTGGCAGTGCTTACTTACTTCAAGTATGCCAGTTCCAATAAAACAAGCTACTGGCATGGTATCATCCACCTGCCAGCTGTTTTGTTAGAGTGGACAGGTCTAGGAACTGGAGATGTGAACAGTGAGTGGTTAATGTATTGCCTAAAAATAACAACACATTGAAATACAATGTCCAGGCATGCATAAAATTGTATCAGTTTCACATTATGATAGGTTACTATGATTTCAGGGGTATCAGAGGAAGCAAATACTGTTTTGAGAAGTTTTTGAATTTCATGACATCAATACTCTTTTAAGAAAGTTATCATTTTCCTAAATGGAAAATGTATTTCCTATATTACTTACCTCTGCTGACACTATAACTGTTTCTCAATCTCCAGGGTTTTTACTCTATCCCCATCCAAGCATTGAAAACGTTTGCTCCAGTATTTTATAACCCACTCAAATGCCCTTGGGAAATTCTAATTTGCAAAATTCTCCACCAACTTCAATGTGTCATCTATCTAGGTACTTTATATATGTATATAAGCACCTCATTCAGATAATGTAATCTCTTTTTTGAGATATAATTTGGCTTTTAGTGAAGAGGTAGGGCAGGAAAGTGTCAGCAGAGGTAAGTATTATTGGAATTACATTTTCAGTTTAGGAAAATGTTAACTTACATAACATACATACCTCTGCTGACATTATAGTTATACTCCCACATTGAGAAAGTGGAGGGACCAGTGCAGGCATAAACCATATAGAAAGCATCTGTATAGAAGAGGAGTGTACCAAGATTAAGATGGTACAAGAGTGGGGGAACTGCACTTCATCCAACTCAGGTATGCCCTTCACCTAGAACTCAGTTCCTATATCAAAGTGGCGGTCCATAATAATAAGGTAATACCTTCTGGTAAGTGTCCAGATGGTCTTATGGAACCTTCCATTTTGACAGAGCCTGTTGCACCCTGTAGTAGTTATAGTTAAAGTGCTTACTAGTGCAAAACTGAAAAAGAAAGCATACCTGCCAAGGCAACACTCCCCACAGAAAGGGATCCAGTGAAAAATAAAGGGATTCTGGAAATAAAAGAGTATATGAGTGAGGAAAATACTCACCTCTGGTTAAAATAGCTACAGGGAGTAGTTGATAACCCTCAGAAGAGGAAACTGCTGGATCATGTAAGTAATGAGATAGGAAAGTATTAGGAATAGTTCACAATGTCTTCCTGAGGGCAATTCAACTGCGTGGCTAATAACATAGAGATACGACGAATGTGGTGAGATGTGACGCACAAAACATTCCTCTCCTGTAATGATAATCCATTATAGGCCATGTGAATCATTTTATGAAGCCACCTAGTTAGGGTAATGGGAGATAAATAATTGGAAATAGAAGGATTCCAATGAATGAACAATCGATTCCTACTACCTCGAAACTAGTCAGTACAAGCCACATAAAACTTAAGGGTCCTAATAGGACATAACAAATGATCAGGAGTGGTCATAAAGGTAAGAAATGGCTGGCAAATGGATTGATGAGAAGGATCTTTAACCCTTCCCAGAGTCTTGGGAAGAAAAGACCTAATGGGGTTAAACCAGGATAAATGTGGAATGATAGAGAGTCTGATGCACATGGACTGCAAACAACTCTGACCAATGATGTCCACAAGCCAACAACAACAAAATAATAGAATTTAAGAGAAAGGTGAAACAAAGAATACGAAGCTAAGGGCTCAAAGTGAGGATGAGACAATGCATGTAAAACAACTGTAAAATCCTAATCTAATAATTGAAAAGGTCATTTGAGTTGAAGAATACGAAAAGATTAGAGTAGAACTGATAGTACTGATGATTCAAAAACCTTCTGATATTTGGAATAGTGAAAAATATTGGATAAGGATGCCTTATATAAAGCCACTGTAGACGATGCAAGAACCCTCTCAAATACCCAAGTCATAAAATGGGGTATGGTAGATACTTTTAATACACCACTGACGATAAGTATTCCATTTCCGTTGATAAACGGCTATGTTTGGCCTATGGAGAGACTTAATTAAACACAGAGAAACCTTAGAAGTTAAACCCTTATGTTGGGCAAAATACTGCATAACTTACGAGCATGAAGATTGAGTTCCAAACATCTGGGTAGAGAATGTCTGATCGAGGTCGTCTCAACAGAAACTGCCAATGTGGAAGAGGTGGACATACCTGCAGATACCAAAGAAGTGGAAATCATATTTGAGCTGGCCAATATGGTGCAACCAAGAGAACTTGACAGGGAGTGGAGCGAATGATAGTCAGAACATCGGGCAATAGCCAAATTGGGGGAAAGGCATACAGACGTAAACCTGTCCAGTCTTGACTGAATGCATTTACTGCTAACTCTTGAGGATGATGTATCGGAGACCAAAACAACTGCAGTTGAGAATTCCAATGAGTTGCAATGGCATCAATCATTAGAGACCTAAACTGAGAGCAAATCTACTGAAAAACCTCATGATGTAGCATCCATTCTGTCAGAAGAACCTGGTTGGGTCGAGACAAGTGATCTGCAATTAAATTCATACCTCCTGGAACATAACATGCTAAAAGACTGATATAATGGTAATAAGGCCAGTAGAGAAGAACCTGGTTGGGTCGAGACAAGTGATCTGTAATTAAATTCATACCTCCTGGAACATAACATGCTAAAAGACTGATATAATGGTAATGAGCCTAGTAGAGAAGATCCAAGGTAAGAAAACAAAGGTCTCGAGAATGTGTGCCTCATTGATAAGAAATTTGAGATACCACCGTGAAATTGTCGGAATGCATCATGACAATTTTTCCCTTCAAGAGAGACAGACCTTGAACCATTGTCCGGTGTACTGCAAGGAGTTTGAGAATGTTGAAATGGAGGGTAGACTCGTCTTTTGTCCAAATACCTTGGAACTCCTGACCTTGAAGATAAGCTCCCCATTGCTGAAGAGATGCATGTATGAATAGATGGATCTCGGGACGAGGTGGTGGAATGGGTACCCCAACAGTAGCGTTGTTCTGATCCAACCACCATTCGTAATTGATGATGTTGCTCCTGAGTAATGAGACAGGATGAACCAAAGGATTGAAATGCATGATCCATTGATCACACAGTGACCGCTGAAGGGACCTCATATGTGCTTGTTCCAAAGGAATGAGAGGTTTGAGGATTGCCTACATCTCCAAAAGAGAGAGAGAACCATCCACACAGTAGGAGAAGAAGACATGAATAAAAGCCTGATGGGTTTTCCATGGCTAGAAACCTGATAGGGGTTGGTTGAGTACAACTTGAGTATTGAAAGACACACTCAGATATATAAGATATCGTGTTGGTGACAGAATAGATTTCTCCAGTCTGATAAGGAAGCCTGCTTTTTTAGCTTCTGAAAGGAGAATCTGAGAGTGTTGTTCTGCTAATTGACAGGATGGTGCCAGAAGGAGCCAGTCATCCAAATAATAATGTGTGCACAGGCCCAAGGAATGCAGAAAATGAGAAAAAGCTTGAATAAATCTGCATTAGATATAAGGTGCTGATGCAATACCGAAAGGTAGAGCCCTGAACTGCAGCACCTGACCCTTGTGCACAAATCTGCGAAACCTCCGGGAAGATTACACTATGGGAATATGGAGATAAGCATCGGCAACATCGAACTTGGTCATCCAGAGCCCTGGTGCAAAGTGCCATCATAGGTTGAGAAAATATTGCATTGTAAAGTGAGGAGAATCTAAAAATTGGTTAAGTCGAGACAGATTGATGATTGGATACAAAACTCCTGTCTTCTGAATAAATGGGAATAAAGTCCTAGAAGAACAGGATTGACCCTTTCTACTGCCCTTTTGACTACCAACTTTCTTATGGCCTGGGAATGAAGCTCAACACGCCATGGAACTGTTATAGTGAAAAGGCAACAGGTTGAGTAGATAATGGTGGAAGTGATGTAAATTGAATGACCAACCCTGAAGCCAGAACATGGACTACCCGTAGATCTCTGGTAAAAGAACTACAAACATGGGCACCAGCATGAAGTGGCAAGGGGGGTCACTTGACCCCCTACCTCAATTTTCAAAAAGAAAAAAATTACTAGATATGTAAAATTATTCTTCTATGTTATTGGAAAATCATAAGGTATTTGTATTTCGATTTCAGATGTCCAGAAAGTTATGTAATCATGCTTTCACTACTACGCTGCCCACAGACTAGTCACAGATGCCGTTGTCGATGGTCCGCCTGAGTCAAAGATCCTAGAGAATACGGATGGATTCTATTACGAAAAACAATAGATCTGGGAACCAAAATAGGGAGTCAGGAAACACTATGAGCCAACACTCCCAAATTAGCACCAGAAAGGCTAGAAGTCAACGATGATAAAGAAAAATGTAAATAAATGAGCTGAATCAATTTGTGATTCTAAAGTCACTGGAACTCCAGTTTTTTTAAACAACATGGGACAGAGAAAAGGAGCTTCCCATAACTCCCTGAGGGCAAAAGACAATAAAGGAAAATTTTCTAACAAAGCATCTCTACCCAATAAATCCCAACAACAAACCAGCCAGGAAACCAGAGAAAGAACTGAAGAAGACAATCTGTCTGAGATACACATGAGCAAAATCCCCAACTCGTCCTCAACTTACTGAAGGGAATGTTGATAGGCTTCTGACAAAAGTATGATCGAAGATGAATACCTTGGGACAGTTGTGAGAGTATGATGAATCCAAGAAATTATGATCTGTTTAAAGTTATCACAGGTTCCAATCTAGACCCCCACAGGTCTAAAAGGGGGTCCGTCTGTCGAAAATGTAAATATACCTCCTCCTGGCAGTGATAAGCCAAAGCATGCTATTCCGATAAACTGGTGGGACAAGCTATAGCTATTCCATCACATAACTGAGTGGCAAATCTCCCAGCATGAATAGCAATATCAGGATGAGGAAGAAAACCACGTAGTCACTGGCCATTCTTTCTGCCAACAAGGAAGGAGTAGAGTCAAATGCAATACGAGAGACTTCCAAAACCCCCAACACCCAAATAACCAACTGATGAAAAGGGGCTGGAGGTGGCTGATCAAGATGATTCTCTGTTGAGGCTGACTTAGTAAAAGAGAGTCTAAATTCTCCCTAGCTGGTCCCAGGTCATTAGCAAAAGCTGCCTCAGAACTCCCTGGAGAGACACCCTCAGTCTGCATATATGTCTCCATCTCACAATGTATCATATCATGGACAGTTTTGACTGAGAGTGAAACCCTTCCATGGCCATTGACAAACACCATATAGCAGAGGTAAAAGAGAAGAGGCCTGGTTGGCCTCCATAGTAGAAACATTAACTCAGAAATTTATACTCATCAATACCTTTTTTTTGTTAAAGTAATCTATAAATATAAATGAAGATATAACTATAGTAATGCCAACCATGGTCAAAGTCACAATGTAAACTGTTAATAATCACAACACTCCTCTTTATAGAAACTTGTGATGAATGCTTTGTTGAGAAAAAGTGATTACATTATCTGAATGAGGTGCTTATATACACTGAGTGGTCAAAAGTAGATAGACACCTAAGTTTTCGTCATTTAACTCATTTATGCTAACTAATTTGTGTTCACAGAGCACTATTTAAATGAAAATAGTCCGCACACTAATTATATTGTGCTACAACATGCCTAGAACACAAGGTTCTCTCGAATTGTCAGATTTTGTTAGAGGAAGGATAGTTGGTCAAGCAGATGGTGGAATACGTCAGTGGCAAATTTTGCAGAATTTGGGAATCCCGCTTTCGACAGTCAACAGAATCATCGTGTAGTTCAGGAAACATGGCAAGGAAACAACTGAGCAGTGTCCGGGTCATCCAGGTTCATTGGAGAGGACAAAAAGGGCTGCCAAGAGGAGCATCGAAATGGATCCCAGATTAACGACTGCAGAAGTGGCCAAAGTTGGTTGGATGAGCCCGAAATCTGTTCAACGGATTCT
>NW_013668609.1:99428-104521 GCF_000517525.1 Limulus polyphemus
TGTGAATATGACTGAAAAATTTCATTTTATCTGAAAAGGTGGTGTCTATTTACTTGTGACCACGCTGTGTACATTACCTAGATAGAGGGTACATGGAAGTTGGTGGAGAATTTTGCAAATTAGAATTTGCCAAAGGCATTCGAGTGGGGTATAATAAGACTGAGAGCAAGCATTTTCATTGCATAGATGGACAAAGAGTGCAACCCTGGAGATTGAAAAATAGCTATAGTATGAGCAGAACTAAGCTTTCAGACCCTGAGGAGCTCACTCTAATTGGCTTTAACTTCATAGTACACACTGACCCAGAGGCTGGGAAGGCCACAGCAGTTAAACAAAATATATATTTGCTATGAAAAAATATGATGACAGAATTCAGTGAAACAATCAATGCTGAAAGCTACAAACCATCCAGATAGCTCAACCAAAATTACCCACACAAATCTGAATCACAATATGTTCATGAAAGGTATAAGTACATCATGCTCAAAATTGGAAATTGCTACCTTACCTGCCTGACAACACTCCTATGTATCTAGTTTTCTAGAGGTAGATGACTTCATTGCCAAATGTCTCATGTGGGAGGACGTGAAAACACTAATACAAACACTGAAAGTTAACATTTTCCAATGCTGTAAATGTATTTCCGATAGATTCTTACCTCCTTTCACATAACAGCTATTCTTGAATTGTACTGCTCTCAACATGTGCAAATTTTTGCTTGCCACTAGCCTTGAAACTTGCACCTACCCTCGAGTGAGGTAGCTTTGTGATAGCATGCAAATGAGCATGCAACAAACCTCCACTAATAGGAGTGCGAGAACTCGTAGCACAGCTGACTCCCTCTATGTAGCTTCGAGATTGAGTAACGTAACAAGAAAAAGTCACTGGAAGTGGGGAGGAAGGGTGGGAATGTGAGAGAGGTAAGAATATATGAGAAATACATTTTCAATGCAAGAAAATGTGAACTTCCTATACAATATCTTACTTCTCCCATATAACAGCTAGAATCCAACACTGACCTGGTGGAGGGTCTGATGTAACATGACCTAGATAATCCCCTTCAAAAAGTGCCTGAAGGAAGCTCATGGGGTGTGTGAATAGAAAATATGTAAAACACACCTATGGGTGACTACTCCACTTCTGAGCCAGGTATACTCTTTGCTGATGTAGAGTGGCTAGGGTGCAGTGGAGCGTAATAAGGAGTTCTGCTCAACCAACACCAACTGCATCATGATATAAATTTCTGGCCCATGATAAGAAGAGGATCCTCTACTGTTCACCTCAAACACGGAACTGGAAGGTCATAATGTGTGCATGTCCAACACAACCAACACCACTACCCTAACCCTACAGGAACCAGCATCTGGATGCTTGTAGGAAGGCGAAGAGCAATGTGGTGGGTCAACTCCAGTCTGTGGGCTGTGGGCCAAAAACATGAGTTCCAACTTGTAAAAACAACACATGGATGGAACTAAAACAAATGACCACAAATAAAAACCACCATCAACAGAAATATTTGTGACTGACTCACAGGCAGTATTACATAAAATTGAGAGTGGTTGGTATACAGATTGGTGGAAAGAAAGTAAAGCTATTACATAGTAAGACCATTGTCTGGATGTATATGTCATGCCAACTAGAAAACTACTGGCAGGATATCAACCTTCTCTGCACTAGTAAGGAGGAAGTAATAACCATATAAGAACTTCATTGATATTCAAAAGAAATGAGACTGCTGGAAAACAAAGTACTGTATGGTGTAGCTAGGAAAAGCAAACTATGGGAAATTAATAAAACAGTATACAGACATAAGGCTACTGTAAAATCAGTAGAGGAGCTCTCTTTTATTTTCTACAAGCCTCCTTATCCCTAACTTGGCCCATTTGACTGACCTTGTAACCATGAAACTATACACATGATAAATGTGTGTAATAAGTGTATCTTCACAAAAATTGGCAAGCTTTTACAAAAATTACAAGTTTGTTTTACAAAAACAAAATCACTTTCTAATAAAGTATATGAACAAAAGATTTGTCTGTGAATTTACAAAGCCTTTACTGTGTCTGAAAAAAAAGGTGATTTTCATGCTAAGAATAAAAATACCTCCTATCATCTTACAGTTTCATATTTTATTTGAATAACCTCTAAAAGTTACTATATGAATATCAAAAGTTTCACCTCAATAAAACTTTTTACTTCATCCTTTTATTTTTTTATCCTAACACTGATTATAGTGAAATTATTAATATACTGTAAATTGAAACATTGAAAAATATGAAACAAAGTTGAAAATACCTTTTTTCTAAAATGATTGTATATTCTAACAGTGAATCACAATTATTTATCCTAACATTTTCAGATCATTTAACCTTTTTACTACTGCTTTCATTTAATTATATTGTTCTTTGAACCATGTTTAATTGGTATAAGTAATAAGTTACTTGGCTAGAGCTTAGGATAAACAATGAACTTATGTCAAAAGATGGCAGCCTATGTGTTCTTCCTCCAAGAGAAATCAAGAGAATTATTTGTATTCAAGTTTTCTTTTCTAGCCTAGTAAGTTTCTAATTTCTACATTTTACTTTTGTTAAAAACATATAGCATAAAATAAAATTATACATAAAAACCAAGAAATTTGAGGGCAATACGAGAGACAGAAGACATTAGAAAATCAAAATAATTGTCTGTATTCAAGTTTTCTTTTCTAACCTAATAAGTTTCTAATTTCTACATTTTACTTTTGTTAAAGATATACATAACATAAAATAAAATATATACATAAAAACAAGAAATTTGAGAACAATACCAGAGACAGAAGACATTAGAAAACTATACTCTTAGAGATTTTTGAATGTTATTTAATATCATCATTTGTAGTCATTTAGATTTAAGAAGATTGGTAAATAAAAACAGTAGGGTTAAAGCTTTATATTAGAGCTTAATGGCATAATCTGATCTACAATATTAGATTAGGCTTAGGACATGTAATGGTACTTTAGGCGTAGCTAAAATTCAACTTATTGGAAAATCACAAAACAGGTTAAATAAACAGTTTTATTAAACAACTACAACCTAAAGATAGGTCATTGTCTTTTCATTTTTTAAGGATAAACTTGGTTACTTGACTTTAGTTTAAAATGCAACTTATAGGTAGGTTATAAATCAGGCTAAATACATTGTATTATTACATAAAATGATAAATATCAACTAAAGACTAGTTATTTGTCACTTTTATATAATTAAAGATGAACTTAATTACTTTAGTGTGAAGATAGAGTAGTGATAAAATACTGTAATATATTTGATTCTTAAACATTAAGCTTAACAGTGCTGTCAATTGGCTACTAGTGTTGAGTATTTATTGCCAAGCTACATATACAATGATTAAGTATTCACAGTTTGTTAGGTGTGATGGGTGCAAAAGTGGGTTTTATTAGGGAACTTGGGTTTCTATAAGCAGATATAAAGGGAAAAGGTTTTTAGTGTGAATTTTTTACAGACCACCAGATGATATTTATAAAATTAATGACAAACTTTACAGTAAGAATAAGATTTCAGCTGTTAATGAAGTAATGATTATTGGTGATTTTAATTTCAGACATATAGACTGGGAAATGTTAGAGGCAAACCATGAGGGTGAAAGGATTTTGGAAACTGTTCAATGCTATTTTAAATATAGTTGTCCTCTAATACAGAAATGGCTGAGAGGGTGGAAATTGAGGAACATCTGGATGCAAGTGTTCATTGCTCTATTAGGTTTGATGTTTTGCTGCACTTGGAGATCAGGAATAATGATATTTTGGTTACAAATTTCAAAAGGATGTGACAAGAATTATTTGTTGTGAATAGAATAGTTGAGTTATTTGGAGACACTGACCAAATGTGAGAAATTTTTAAGGTAAATTTTTAAACATTCAAAATAAGCATATTCCATATAGCCAAAAATGGTGGCTGCATGTAAAAAAACAGGTTGGTTCACAAAGGGTATAAGAGATAAAATTAAAGAAGTGCATCACAAGTTTCAAAAATTTAAATTGACTGGTATGAAAGTAGATTTAGAAGATTATAGAAGATCAAAAATGTTGATGAAACAGGAAATTAGGACATCAGGAAGGATATATGAAAAAATGATTGGTTGAAAATTTAAAAATTAATAATAACAATTTCTTAAAATACATTAAGGGTAAGCAAAATGTTAGGATGGATGTAGGACCTTTGGGGTTAATAAAGGAAGGCTCATATCTGATGATTATGAGATGGCTGGGTTATCAAATTCTGCTGCTTCTTTAGTTTTTACTTATGAAGATTTAAGCAATATTCCTCACCTTTAACAGTTGATAGATTGTTCTGAGATTGTTAAGAAAAAATTGGGAAGCTTAAAGAATGATAAGGCTTCTGGGCCAAATAATATTTCCCCAATGGTTTTGAAGGAGGTTAAAGATTAGAGATGTGAGCCACTTGCTACTATTGTTTTTTTTGTCTGTCCTTGAATATTGGACAGGTGCCAGAGGAATGGAAGTTGACTAATGCTACTCCTCTTTTCAAGGGAGATGATAAAAAAATTGTCCCATTAATTATAGGCCTATTAGTCTTACATCAGCTGTGGGAAAAGTTTTGGAAAGTCTGATAAAAGATGCTTTGCAAAGTAATTTAACAATGCCTAGAAGTAAATTGGATAGTCAATACAGTTTCACTAAGGGAAAATCTTGCCTTACAAATCTTTGACATTCTTTGAAAAGGTTACTGCTTACGTTAATGAGGGTAAGGGTGTAGACTCGGTGTATCTGGATTTTCAGAAAGCATTTGACAAGGTATCATATAAAAGGCTTTTTACAAAATTAGTTCTATAGGAGTGGGGGATAAGTTAGCAAATTGGATAGAAAAGTGGTTGGAAGGAAGAAAGTAGAGGCTTGTTATAAATTGAGCTCAGTCAAAATGGATTAATGTCACAAGTGGAGTAATTCAGGACTCAGTCTCAGGATATTTGCTCTTTTTGATTTATATAAATGACATAGATGAAGGAATGGTCAGTAAATTACTTAAATTTGCAGATGATATTAAGGCCTTTGGTGTTGCTAGCTGTGAGGAGGATG
>NW_013668609.1:105333-113280 GCF_000517525.1 Limulus polyphemus
GTTCAGAGGAGGGCTACTACAATGGTGCTTGAAATGGAGTGATTAAGGTCTCTGAAATTGTTTTCTCATGGAAAAAGAAGATTTTAGAGGGGATATGATTGAGGTGTTTAAGATTGTTAAGGGAGTTGAAAGCATTGATGCATAATCTTTTTTCATACTTAATGGTGAGAATGGTAAGACTAGGAGACACAAATATAAATTTTGACAGGGTAGGAGTCATCTTCAGCTAAGACAGTTTTATTTTTTTAACAAAGTGGTTAGCCTTTGGATGTTGTGGAGGCAGTAAATTTAAGTGAGCTTAAGAGAAAGCTTGATAACTATGTGAATAATAAGGGCTGGCTTTGAGTTGTTGTTTTTTCATTTTGTATCTATTTTTCATTTAATAGTTTTAGTTTAGTTTATAGGATGACACAGCCTAGATGGAGCAATAGGTTTCTTGTTGTCCCTAAACATTATGTTAAGTTATAAGAATTTTTCTGTATCTGGCAATAGTACAAAAAATAGTCAAATTACTATTATTAGAAACAACAAAATAATGGGCATTTGTTATTTTGTATGAGTTACAGTCCTACTGGCAGTAATATCAACTTAATATTTACATTAGATGTTTGAATGGAATATTGTGACTAGTGTGAAAAATGTTCATAATTATATTTATAGCATAGGAAATAACTTGTATGACTAAGTCAGTAAGTGTGAATGATATTTCACTTTTTCAGTAAATAAAAACAAAACAGCAAACATTATCTAAATTAAATATTTACTATTTATGTTCAAGGGTATTTTAAGTTATAAAAAGTCATTATTTTTAAATTTGGAAAAACTAACAATTTTTTTCCAGTGGTGAGAGGGTGAAACATATAATAATCATCAGAATTGTTGAACAATAAATTTGCAGCGGTTTCTTAGACCCTCGATAATCTACACTGGCGTTAAGCTGTGAATAATGGAATACAGTATATAGAGTATAAATACGCAAGTTTAACCCAAAGTTCTAACACTTAATAACAGTGAAAATAACAGTATAACTATAGTACAAGAGCAAATCAACGGCAAATGTGAGCGCCTTATAACATATTGTGGCCCATTACTATCTTAGAACTTTCGAGTATAATGAAAACAAAATATATAAACCAGTTGGTTATATAAAGAATGCTGGAATTTCTATTAGAATGTTATTTACGTTAAACTTAAAATGATAAAATACAACTTACTAAATATATTTGTGTCAACAGGTGTGTCAGCTATGAATTTCACGATTATGTTTCCATCTGGTGGATATAACAAATTGTAGTTTTTCAATAATATTTTTGATAAGGAAAATGACAAATCGTTTGTATGTTTGTTCTACAGTAGGCTATATGCTCTTTGTCCACCACGGGAATCGAAACCCGCACTTTTGCGTTAGAAGTCTGTAAACGTACTGCTGATCCACTGGAGGGACATGCCGAAACATAAAGTATCAATTCTGCTTTATTCATTTAGCACTCTGAATCACACAATATCATTTAACACCAATTCTGGTTGAATGATATTTAAAAGTAATCATTAGTTACATGCACCTTTTGGCTTATTTAAATATTTTAAATATTATTATTTATAATTGATTCAAATATTTTTTTATTACAATGGCAATATCAATAGTTATATTTACACTGCAGAGCTTCGACTAATCACAGAAAATTCCCCTTTTGGTTGAAAGTATTATCTTGCTAATATTTATGACCTCACGTGGGCTCGCTGGAAAATTGGAATGCTTGTAACTTTAAAAATTCGGTGCTCGATACCCACGGTGGGCAGAGCGCAGATAGCCCTTTTTGTACTTTTCTGTTTAACAAAAACAAACTAAAAAGCGACTCCACAAAAACAAAGCGGTCTTATAGTCATAAGAGTATCTATAGAATGCTACCTATTCTGTTTAGTTTGTTTGTTTTGAATTTCATGCAAAGCTACACGAGGGCTATCTGCGCTAGCAGTGTAAGACTAGAATGAAAGCAGCTAGTCATCACCACCCACCGCCAACTCTTTGGCTACTCTTTTACCAAGGAATAGTGGGATTGACTGTCACATTATAACGCCCTCACGGCTGAAAGGGCGAGCATGTTTGGTGGGACGGGGATTCGAACCCGCGACACTCAGACTGCGAATCGAGTGCCCTAACCACCTGGCCATGCCATTCTGTTTGGTAGTTTGGTTGGTTGTTGTTAAGTGGAAAGCTACACAATGGGGTATTATGCTGTGTCCATCAAGGTATCGAAACCGGTTTTTAGAGTTATAAGCCTTCAGACTTACAGCTGAGCAACTGTAAGAGATTTTGAGCACAACACGATACTGTGTAGTTTTGGACGAGTCAATCACAGACGTAAGGTTACGTGTGAAAAAACAAGTAAAATGGAAAGTGTCAACAGAAATATTCTGTTACTAAAGATATAGGAGAGTTTTTTAGAAGAGTAGTAGTCGTACGTTCTATATTTCGATGGTCTTACAGTTTTAGATAATGAAGGTTATTACAATTGTAATTGAATTACCAAAGACAAGTTATATCAGATGGTCACACACCTGACAGATACATTTACCTTCCATAGCCACAAACTTTGAACGTGTATTGGCAAAGTTCCATATCATTGTTGCCATTTCAGGTGCAAGAGCAATCGAGAGTGTCAGAAGAGCTCTTATAGAATAAATATATCGCATTGTACTTTGGGTTCCAAAATATAATAAGGAAGGTTTTCGTTTTAAATCACACAAGACAATTTGTCCAGAAGCTGTTTACAAATGATTAGAATACAGCATTTCTTATTCGTGATGTTACGGACATCTATATCGAAAATCGCAACAATAACAGTTTCGAATTTAGAAATTATAATTTCGTAATGATGAACCCTTGGTAAGCTGATAATTGTTGTGGATATTGCTGGATACATCCTCAACATTCTGAAGCCTATCCTACTGATGGTAAACATGGAAATTAATTTAAGTCAGTGTAAGAGTTGCAGCCAACAGTTGAAGCACTCTATTGTAAAGGCCGGATGGTTATTGGATCCGTGAATAGGAGGGTTAAAATAGGAGGGTAGAGCTAGCTTTAAATATAATCAAGCCTACCTCACAAACCCCTCATAATTAATCTTTGGTAAGGATTGTTTGTGGACGATGTAATGCATTACAACCAACAAGGATCAATTCAACTGAGGAAAGACTTGATAATAAAATACTCTGTCACTTTCATCACAACTCCCCCCCCCCCCCAGTAGCACAGCGGTATATCTGCGGACTTACAACGCTAGAACCCGGGTTTCAATACCCATGGTGGGCAGAGCACAGACAGCCCATTGTGTAGCTTTGTGCTTACCTTCAAAAATCAAACAGTTCATCGCAATCAATAGGAGAGAGTTGACGTAAGAACCTGAAGAACCGTTTCGGTGCAATATTAGAAAAACGAAGCACATTATTGGGTTATCTTCTGTGCATTTTCATTGTTTAATAATTTCACATCCAATCATTATATTTCAGGCTTTAATGTCATACTTTAGAAAATAGATGGATAACGTTCTCAGCCATTTAAACTGAATTGAGTCATGGACTGTCAGATTAAATCAATTTCTATAAATGAATGCTGACTGCTATAGGTAAACAACATTGTCGTGTATTAAGTTTGGTTTGCTTTGTATACTTGCGTAAAGCTAGCCGACCTTAATCTAAAACTGATACACGAGAAGGAAGACAGCTGGTTAACAGCATCCACCGTCATCTCTTGGGTTACTCTCACATGATCGAATAGTAAGATTTGATTGTCACTTTTATGTAGCAAATCCACATCCATAAAGTGTATAGCGGGTTTTTCCGGCAATAGCATGCGAAACACGAACCTTCTCATTCACAGTCTGGACAGGCTAATCATTAAGCTTCGCCTAGCTTCATTTGACAATGAATGTATGAGTTGGGTTATAAAACCTTATAACAGTTCGCAACATCCATACCTAGCAAAATGAAGTACTTTTATAGAAGAACTGAATAAGTGTGTTTATTTCTTATTAAGTGCCTCCCTGATGATTCAGCGGTAAATGTAAACGCTTATAACGCTAAAACTAGGACTTCGATACCCGCGGTAGGTAGAGCATAGAATAGTCCATGTTGTTGCTTTGTGAATGGTAACAAAACAAGGAAACAAATATCTTACCGTTTTTTATGTCAAATAACTTAATAAGGAATAAATTATATATTTAAAAAACTGTATAATTACGTTGTCGTAAAATATGTTGATTAAATATTATAACAGGTTAGATTACAGATCTTACGACCATATGTATTTGACTCAAAAATTGAATATCTTATCCTTTATTTCCTCAATCCATATTACTCATAACTATTAAAAGGATAATGTTTTATAGTGAAATTATGCTTCAACGATATAAAAAATAGAGCTAAAAGTAAACAATATTTTACAAATATTATTTATTTATTGAACACAATTAATGAATCAGTTTCATTGACATCATTTCGCTTGTTGTAGCACATTATAACGTTCCTGCGGCGAGTATGTTCAGTGACGGGATTCAAACTCGCGACATAGAGATTGCCCTAACGCCCTAACAACCAGGCCATGCCAGGACCTTCTGTTCCCCCAACAGTACAAGGGATTTGGATACCTCATATCCGGAACTAATGAACAAACGATTTTTTAATTTCACATACGTTTACAATAAACTAACATAAAGCTATATACAGTACGAAGGAATAGGAAAGTTCATGTTTGATCCAGTGAACAATGTATTTTTATTACACTCGTGTTAACATTGAGTTTATATGTCTAATGTGTATGCTTTTTTAAAATAACATAGACAGTTTAGATGTATTTTATCTTTCATACAAGTAAAACTGTTTAAACTCTTTTTTTTTCTTCTTAGAGGTAAAGAAGGACAATTTTTGGAATAAAATGTGATATCTTAATACATAGTGCTTGTGGAAAAAAATCCCTAGTGCAAGATGGTAACAAATAACGCATTCCAGAAACAACTCCTTTAGTTTCTACCTTATAAGAGTATAAATCCACTCTATTCATGCCAACCAATAGTGTTGGCTATAAGATACACACTGAATAATAATAACAATCGATATTCCAAGTATGTATACAGTCAACAGATAAATGTATAACGTATTATTTCAAAGTAGCATGTGTGCCTTAAGATCAAGAAATAATCGAAAATAGTCCAATATTTCTTTTTCGCGTGTCTGACTCCCTGTTAAAGATCTCGCTGAAAATAAAATTCCCATCACTCTAAAAATGAGGAGGGAAATACACTAAACGTTCTCATACTTTCATATATGCTTAGTTAATATAATTTACATTCAGATTTTTTCTATTCATATTCAATCAGAGACACTTTGAGTTCTGAGATCCATGACCTTCTAGAAGGTTATTTATGGAAACTAAATTCCGTAAGTGGTCGTGGTAGTCAGTTTTACCATGGAGAATGATGAGTGCACTAAAATACAATTATCTGATTAATCCAATCAGAAAATTTGGTGATGCGAGTGTAAACGCCTGGTTGGTTAGGAAGAGCACACCCAATTCCCCAGGAAATTATTCCCGCCAAAATCCATCGTCCATTTTCTTCTTGAATCACCATTGGTCCTCCAGAGTCACCCTTAAGAAATATATAATTACAAAACAATGAGCTTGAAGTTGTTATGAAAACACCAAAAAAGCTATTAATGCTGTATTAAACCTGTAGGTTTAACAACTCCCCATTATACACACTTGTGTTATAGTTAATTCTAAAATTACAGTTATCTTTTGGTGGGTTACATACATTGAATAATTTTAATATGTTTTTGCCTCTCACAATAATCAGTGTGAAGAACTGACAAAAAAAAAACAAAAACAGATGAAATCATTCACCTAGAGTACTCCAGCATTAATTAGTACGACTAATTACAATATTAATGTTATTTTTGTTTACACGTTACTGTAGTGATCATAGCCATGGACCCACAACCAACTTGGTAGATATACAGATTGTTAAAAAGCCGATGGAGTCCACTCCTCACCTGTAATTCTATGGTTAAATATTCTATTGTTGTATTGTTAGTGTGTCTTCATCAATTTACCTACAAATGCTCTTAATCCGTAGTCTGACGAAATCGCCAGCAAAATAAAACTACCACAGCTCACTGAAAAAAAAAAAAGATACTCAAGGAATCAAGCTGTAAAACCTAATCTTACTATAATGGGCGTAGTTTGTATGTCAGTATCTATGTACGAAACCAAAACTACTCCGCCATCTATTGAATGGTACCTCAAACAAAAATACATAAAGAAATTCGCACTTTGGTTATTCAAGATTCAGACAATTATAAAAATAACTGTGGCATGCGGAACAACTATTTTTTTATAATTGAACACAATTTTAAATAAAAGTACTATTCTCACAACAAGAACACGACTTTCACTAGGACTGTACGCGAGAGTTTGATTATATCTTTATTGATGTAATTTTTAATGTGGTACTGAGAAACTGGAGTTCTTAAAAAACAATTATTTTTTCAATAAACAGTACCATTTTTAATATATAAAAGAACTACAGTTTATATTAGTAAATTTGTGAACATTTTGAGCTCTGTACATTTAATTATTTTCATGCAATGAGATGCATATCACTAAAGAGAATAATCAGAACACTTTTCCCATGTAGTACTTCCCAGAAAAAAATCCTCTTTTAGAAAATGTTCACTTTTTCTATTTATTTTTTTACAATGAGGTATGAATACTGCGATTAGTGACTATTAGCGTAAATTGCTAGTAATATAAGGTATACAATTACCATAAATGTTAATACAAACAACAAAAATATCCAACTTAGTTTGTATTTTTTACTTCAGAAATCGGGAGGAATGATTAATTGCTGAATCCAAACAGATGGTAAAACCTTTAGGGAAGCGGGTCCTAGACCCTTCAGGACTAATGTCCAATTACTGAAACCAACCATCAGTCAAAACTTTTAGGGAAGTGGTTCCCAATCCCTTCAGGACTAATGTGTAATTATTGAAACCAACCAACAGGACAAAACTTTTAGGGCTATGGTTCTCAATCTCTTGAAGACTAATGTCTAATTACTGAAAACAACCAACCAGTGAAACATTTAGAGCAGCGGTTCTTAATCTCTTCAGGACTAATGTCTAATTACTGAAACCAACCAGTCAAAACTTTTAGGGCAGTGGTTTTGAATCCCTTCAGGACTAATGGCTAATTACTAAAACCAACCAGTTAAAACTTTTGGAGCAGCGGTTCCCAATCTCTTCAGGACTAATGTATAATTACTGAACTCAACCTACTGGTTAAACCTTTTAGGGCAGTGGTTCTTATATCTTTTAGGTCTACTGTCTACCAACTGAAACCAACCATCCAGTCGGTCAAAACTTTTAGGGAAGCGATTTCCAATCCCTTCAGGACTAATGTCTAACTACTGAAACCAACCAAACAGTCGGTCAAAACATTTATGGAAGCGATTCCCAATCCCTTCAGGACTAATGTCTAACTAGTGAAACCAACCAATTGGTCAAATTCTTTATGGCAACGATTTCCAAATTCTTTTTTTTTCCGTGACCCTAATTCCCGAAATATAAAAGTCTGGACATCCTCCTAATCCCAATTATACGATTATTAAGAACCATATATCGTAAGTTATCATCAGTCAATCTATTATTTTTGTTTACCTTTGGCACTTATATATACATTTAGATTTGAAATAGGTCATCGTGTTAATCATCCTTGCATATTTAGTAATTAACACTCTCTTATACCATCAAAAGAGGAGTCACTTCAGTGGGGGATCGTCAGTGAGTCGAGGTCAAGAGGTGCCACTCAGTGGGAGGCTTCCATTGAGTGTGGGTGTTCGTGTGGCTTATGACGCCATAGTTTCACAGCGTGGTGTCAGATTCCGTATAGTT
>NW_013668609.1:113673-127758 GCF_000517525.1 Limulus polyphemus
CCAAAATGTACTCCCGGAGGTCAGATAGTTCTAAAATGTGCTGCCGGAGGTCAGATAGTTCCAAAATGTACTCCCGGAGGTCAGATAGTTCTAAAATGTGCTGCCGGAGGTCAGATAGTTCCAAAATGTACTCCCGGAGGTCAGATAGTTCCAAAATGTGCTGCCGGAGGTCAGATAGTTCCAAAATGTGCTGCCGGAGGTCAGATAGTTCCAAAATGTGCTGCCGGAGGTCAGATAGTTTCAACATTTGCTACCAGAATATGAGTAGTTCAAAACTGTATTACTAAAAGGCGGATAGTTCCAAGTGTGTTACTAAGGGGCGGGCAATGAGGTCATCTATAGGGAGCGTCATCAGCGATGCAGCCAATTATGCAGGCAGATGTTTTATCATGTTGTTTACAAACAAACCACCAGGGTGCTCTTGAACCTGTCTGAACACTATTTTCAAGTGTTGTCATGTTATACAAGATAAAAACTACCACTTCATTTCTATAGTTCTTAACATTATATAATTCCTGCTTTATCGTTACATGCAACTTTTTAGTTCGTAGTGTCACTTCAATGACCATTTATTCAACAATAAATAAATGTTTGAATACGTAAAATGAGTATTTTTTGTATTAACTTGCGACGATTTGTACAGCATACAGTGCCTTGCAAAAGTATTCACCACTACCATTAATGTGAAATTTTGCTGAAATACAAATAATGTAATTTTTTTAACAAACTTGTTTTTATTCAAAACTCTAATGATCAAACTTAACACTGTTGTGTGTGAAAGAGGTTGAATGCTAGTAAAACATGCAAAGAAAATATATGAACTGAAATCTACTGATTGCATAAGTATTCAGCCCCCTGAGCCAATATTTGGTTGAAGCACCTTTGCCAGCAATTACTGCTGTGAGTCTTTTTGGAGAGATCTTTACCAGCTTTGCACAATGGGATGGTGTCAGTTTTGCCCATTCTTCCTGGTAAAATTACTTTAATTCTAACAAGTTCGTTGGGGATCGTTGATGCACTGCAATCTTCAAGTCTCACCATAAATATCCCATTGGATTCAAGTCAGAACATTGACTGGGCCACTCCGGGACATACACTTTCTTCTTTTGAAACCACTATAGTGTGACTTTGACCTTGTGCTTCGGATCATTGTCCTGCTGAAATGTGAATTTTCGACCCAGTTTTAGATTCTTGAGTGACTCAAGCAGGTTTTCCTCTAGATATCGCCTGTACTTTGCATCATCTATCTTTCCCTCAATCCTGACAAACATCTTAGTCCCTGCTGATGAGAAGCATTCCCATAACATGATGCTGCCACCACCATGTTTGACAGTTAGGATGGTGTTGACTGGGTGATGTGCTGTCAGAACTAAAGCAGTTTTACCAGGAAGAATGTATAACATGACAAAACTTGGCAATTATGTTCAGACAGTTTCAACAACGCCGTCTGATGATTCGCTCACGAACCACATAACAACACACCTGCCTGCACAATTAGTTGCACCACCACTGATGATTCTCTCCATAGATGATTTCATCGCCCACCCCTATTAGCAAAATTTGGAACCATCCACCACTAGTAGCACGTTTTAGAACTATTCGCCTCTGACAACACAATTTAGAACTATCTGCCTCAAGTAGTAAAATATACCCAGACCACAGTAACACATTTTGGGACTATTCATCCTCTTACGCTACCTTGTGGAATTATGGCGTAATAGGTCACACGAATATCTACATTCGAAATATACCTCCCACTGGGTAGCAACCATTGATCTACACTCACGGAGAACCCCCATCGCCACTAAGGAAGTTATATAGGAGGGTTAATTACTTACATTCGATATTTAAACAAATTTCACTGAAACTACAATATGTACGATAAAAATACGATTAATATATCTATTTATATAATGTGTGAATTTTCGAATTTTTCGGAAAACTAAAAAACACAAAACAAGTTGATAATGTTATAACAGCAACTTAAAATTACTGACATTTCTCAAAATGATAAAATATGGCGTGATTCCTTGGCTATAATAGATATTTCTGGTACTCCATTTAATGTGTTGAGTGATCTCTGAGGGTGGAAATCCCTGCTTTAGGGAATCCAATTATTTAAAGCTCATTTCATCCAAACCTGTTATTTATCTATCTATTAAAAATCGCTTTTATCCTGTCTTCATAAAATATGCCCTCCAGTGGTGCAGCGGTATGTCTGCGGACTTACACTGCTACAAACCGGGTTTTGATATCCGTGGTGGGCAGAGCACAGATAGCTTACTATGTAGCTTTGTGCTTAACTACAAACTCATAAAACATTGTACAACATGTTTATTTACTTTAATTTTAAAACTAGTTCATCTTTAGTCATTTATATTTCAATATGTAATAAATGTGAAAATAATTGTCTTGAGCAAAATCTCGTCTTATTTCTTTCGGAAAAATACTGAAAATTCTAAACTGTATAAAAACATTATGCTATTCGTGTATTTCACTGCAGGAAATTAGTGATCATTCAGTTTAAAAATGCTAATTTTTAATTTTGTTTATTGTTTTATTTAATATTAAGCACAAAGCTACACAGTTGGCTATCTGCGTATCGAAACCCGGTTTTTTAGTGTTATAATCCTAAAGATTTACAATTGAGCCACTGGGGACTAATTTTTAATAGAAAAATAAAAAACTCGTGAATGTATGAATAATTATTCACGTGTCGAATATACCGTCAACCAGAATACATTAAACTGAAAAAATAAATAAAACAGTAAAATATACGGCCTGAATAAAAGTTCCAAGTACCATTGGCCTTTATTAGAATAGTGTCAACTGTAGAAAACTTAGCATACTTTACAAAATGGTTTAACGTGGTTCGTTTCGAATTTTGTGTAAAGGTACAACAAGGTTATCTGCGCTGGCCGTTCCTAATTCAGCAGTGAAAGACTAGAGGGAAGGCGGTTAGTCATCACTACCCACCGCCAACTCTTAGACTATTCTTTTACCAAGGAGTAGTGGGATTAACCATCACATTATAATGCCCCCACGGCTGAAATGGAGGGACAGGAATTCGAACCCGCGACCGGCAGATTGCTAGTCGAGCTCCTTAACCACTTAGCCATGCCAGGTTGTTTCACAAAAATGAGCCGCCAAAAAGGAAGTCATAACAAGTGAGTTGTGACATTTCATGAATATTTCATAAATGTTTAAGATATTTATTGGTTCTAGACCAACGCTTCCTGTAGTATTTCTATGAACAACTGACCTCACAAGAATCCAGTCCACCTTTTGATAGTCCTGCACAGATAAAGATATCTGGTATATCTTCTATGTACCCAGCTTTTCTGTACATATCCATACAATCCCTGTTTGTTATCACAGAGACGTCCACGTTTTGAAGAATGTCTGGTAGAGGACCGTCTGAAAAAAAGAAAAAAAAGAGTTAGTTATAAAGCAAAAGTCAACCATCTTTTTAATTCATTTTTATAAAGTTAAATATCTAATGATCTGCAAAGTGATCTGAAATATCCCAGTAAATGTGAGGTTGATAGAAGTGGCTTTACAATTTTACCGATCATGACTTTCTGCTTCAATATGGAATATGCTCAGTATGATTCCCAGTTTGTCCCTGAAGAGGAAAGGCCCACCTTTCAAAAATTCTTGGGTTATAGTTTTTTTTTTTCTATTCAGTATGATCAGTAAGAGATACCTGGCAGTGATGCTGCATGTGGATGCGATGCGATCCCCAAGAGTATCCCATATATGCTTGATGGGATTGAAGTCCAGTAAGCATGCAGGTCTCTTCATTCATTCCACCATTCTCTTCCTCTTCAAGGGGTGGTGAACCAGTTTAGTAAGTTAGAAGCGAGCATTTATTATCCTTTAGTCTCAGGTCAGGACCAACTGCCAAACGGTTGTAGGATGTGGTCCACATAACAGCATAGCTTCACAATATTGCTTATTTTTTTTGCACACACAATACTTCCCTACTGCTATATGCGCCATGTCCTTGTATGTGTTTGATTTGCTTCTAGATTTTTTTCCATGTGAATTTATGGCTGTTATAAAAAATTGTAAAAGTAAAATGAGAAAGATATAACGTAATGCTGATGTACTGGACATACTAGTTGAGCTATCGTAGACGAGCTGTTTTATGCCTTGGTGTATGTAGAATGCACTTCATTGGACTTAAGGTATACAGGTCAACATTGTGAAACGGCATACATTTGTTTTTTGCGACTGTGAATATTTGATTCAGTCTCGGGGCTGGTATCCTATGATTCGGAAAGCCAAAACCGACAGAGAGCGGTCATATGATAGTCGGCCTTTTTCAGGTGTCCGAGCAATTGTATCATTCTTTTTAAAGCGGTTCCACATTCTACTAAATGACATTTGTACTGAGTGAATAGCAGCTTGCCGTGATTGGCCAGTCTTTCTATTTTTCCTTGGCTCGTGGGTGAAAACATTCAAAATTCGCAGTTCGTAAAAAAGTTGTTGCATTTTAAATTCTGTAATTCACTACAAATTACCAAGTGAGACGATGTCTGATTTGCATAACAATGAACTACGGTTTGTTTGTAATTAAGCAAAAAGCTACACAATGAGCTATCTGTGCTCTGCCAACCACGGGTATCGAAACCCGGATTCTAGCGTTGTAAGTCTGCAGACATTCCGCTGTGCCACTGGTGTGGTGGGGGGGGGGCTGAACTACGGAGGATGACTGACATTATGGTATTGTTTTTTCATATTTATAGTATTACAAATTGTCATTATCCTTTATTTTTGAATTATTTTATTGCCGCGTTATAGATAAAACAAACTCGTCCAGTGTCAGACGTATTCTCTAATATAAAAATGCAAAACAAAAAGACAAAAAGTAATACTTCATTACTGATCTGAAATTATAAACTATGGTAATCTGTGGGTAGTTTGAAGAGAAATACCCTTTCATTTCTTTATGGTGATACAGTATTCCAAACTGTTAATATCAGACGTTTTATGGCTAAACAAAGATTGTATAGAATGCCCTATATTTGTGCCCACATGGCAATGTTAGAGAGGGGGGAGGGGCATATATCATACGTGTTTCTATGTCAGTGAATGAATATTGTGTACATATAAAAATGGTTTACAAAGTTAAGTTATACTCTTTATAAAGATATACAGACACTGATAAAACACAAATTCAATTAATGGTCATATTGCTTTTATGAGGTCAATAAGGAGCACTAGGCTTGCTTTTTCTCTACTTTAATATAAGCTTCTAAAAAATAAGTCAGTATTTGTCACAAGGTAGAGTTTAATTTTGTTGAAAATGATAAAAAAAAGTATTCTATACAACCTTAATTCTATTTAATCGAATGAGCCTAAACTGATTTAAATATATACATTTAATCTAAAATCATCTTAACTTTCATATAACAGTTTTTTTTTTGGGGGGGGAGGTAGATATTATTGTTCACTCACCTTCATAGAGCCTACCCCAGCCAGTAATTGTGGCGTTTTGACCAACATAGTTTTTGTTTCCTGAAGGAATACAAATAGGCAGTATGTTTCTCTGGAATGTTACAGGTTCGTAAAACCTCAGCAAGGCGAGATCGTACTCAAATGTGGCCCTGTCAAATTTGGGATAAGAAGCGACCAGCTGTACTCGTCGTTCTATGTGACTAATTGGCTCATTTTCATTGTGTATGTTATATTCACCAAGCCGGAGGAGGAGTTGAGATGAAGGTACACTGGGAATATGAAGAATTATTATTTGATTATATACATATATCCATAAAGCAACTTCAACAGTGGAGAATTAATCTGAAACTTCGTCCAAATTTTACAATGAGAGAAGAAAAAACAAATACATATTTATATCAATTCTTGGTACACTGGTTAAGCAAAAAATATAATTGACACTTCTCAATTCTAAAGTGCTCTCAATAACGTACATTTCCAGTGATCTGTCCTTGACACTGATGCAGACCTACTGTCTATCAGATGATTCTCTCCACAAGCTTACCTTGTTATCACCTCCAGATACTGCAAGGATGTTTCCAGTTACAAACCAGCTTACATGCCAAACAACATCATCAAAAGTGTGAAGAACTTTATAATTCCAGACTATCACTCTTCAATCCTGCGAACAACTGGCCATAATACTGCGAGGTAAGCCAATGAAGGGATCCCAAGCTACATCTCTAACCCAATCAGAGTGAGCTTCAAGTTTCTGTTCTTCCACCCATTGATCTTCCTCCACACATCTCCAGATCTTAACCAAGTTGTCACAACCACCAGTAAAAAACCGTTTCGCAAGTTTAGGCTTCTGTACAGGAGCTTGATTTACCAATGATCCCCGTTCTATTGCAGGAGCCCAGCTGACAGCATTACAGCCGATTGTGTGAGCATTATTGATTTTCTGAGTTTCCCAAGTTCCATCTCCTGAACTAGACAATACTGATACAGCACCATCTGAGCTCCCACAAATCAAAATTAAGGCTACTTCATGTGGTGCCCAAGAGAGGGAGTTAACTGAAGAATCATGATTATCATGGTCATAGATTTTCTTCCATTCTCCTTCACATTCTTGTCAGAGGATGACTTTCCTGCCATAAGAACAAGAAGCAAGGATATTGCCGAACACTGGGTGAGATCAGGTTACTTGCCAGACCGGTCCTTCATGTTCTCTCAGATCAGCTATTAGTTTCTGAGTGTCATTCTGAACTTCAAATATTTTCACTGATCGATCAGATGAACATGTTGCCAACCGTGTCCCATATTAGTCCATCTGATCATCATGAATCATATTCTCATGCGCAGGATCAAATGTTTGCTATAGTGAAACGTCTTTGGTATTCTTAAGTCCAAGCATACTGAAGCAGCGAATTTCCTTCCGTCAATTCGGGCTTGTTAAATTATTGCTAAGCTTGTGGAGTGTATCACCTGATAGACAGTGGGTTTGCATCAGTGATGTTAATATAGGTCAAGGACAGATCACTGGAAATGTACTTTCCTGAGAAAGAGCATTTTAGAATTGAGAAGTGTTAATATTTGTTTTTACCTAACAATTGTACCAAGAATTGATTATATATATATATATATATATTCAACTGTATTTTATATACTCGTATACTCTTGCTCTATCACTATAGCATGTGTGGAATAATTGTACAACTATAAAGTTACGACAAAGAACGAACTGCTATAATTGAATTCAGTTCAAAACAGCAAAAGTTTGTTTGATGGATTTTGCACAAAGCTACACGAGGGCTATCTACGCTAACCGTCCCTAATTTTCATGTGGTAAACTACAGGTAAGGCAGCTACTCAACACCACCCACAGTCAACTCTTGTGCTACTCCTGACAGATTAAATAGTGGGATTTGACTGTCACATTTATAACGCATCAACTACTTTAAAAGTAAAGAGAAAGGTTTCTCTCTCTCTCTTTTTTTTACGGTGATGGGACACGAACCACTGAACCTCAGCTCTACAGTTCGGTACATTAACCCCTGGGCAGCGTTCGGCGCACAACAACAAAAGAAAGAAAGAAGTTAATACCTCTTAGATCTGTATCATAAAAACTCCCATCTTTTGAAATAGTGACATTGTTAGCTGTTGTTTGAAATTGTCAGAATTAAGACAATTAATCCAGGATATCACTGTCCATCATGTATTTCAGTAGTCTTAAACATCATACAAAAGTTAAATCAGTGTAATGAATATAATAAGGAGAATTACGTTTATTTAAATATATAGACATGGTTACAATACTAGTAAATACATACATTTTTCGATTTCTACGTAAGCACCCAATTAACAGAACAGACAGTCAACTTTACCTCAATAGTTGGATGAAAAAGTCAGTGTGTTTTTAATTGTGTGTATGTGTGAATTGGTGAAGTGGCGGGGGGCAGTGTGCAAGAAAGCGAAAGAAATGTGTCGAGAAGCTCTTTAAGTAATTATACCTCTACACCCTTCCTGCTAGACTACAGCTATGTTACAGCATAATCGCTACAAGTTTCTGGCCTTATTTAAACTTTAAGAAGCTTCTGCAAGATAAATAAAAATGACTTCTGGCTGTAAAACCGTATCGCTGTTTTTCATGTCAGTAACAATATTTTATGCGAACATTTACAAAGGTACCCTCTACATGCTTTAAAATTATTCCACTGAAAAAACTAAATGTAAGTGAAATATGAATTTACAGCTATACGTAATTTCATCCCAAAGTAATTTGGTGTCAGTAGGTGGCGTAACACAGATAACGCAAATTTTACTATAATAGGTAATTAAAATGTACTTTTACATCTGTGACGGGTTCACCCTGATTTATCTATTTTGATATCGATATTTAAGTTAAATTTATATTTAAAAATGTACATAACGTATACTGTTAAATATGTATTGCGAAACTCCCGCCTGTTCACTAAAGTTGTAGAAGATTCTTGATTGTAAGAATCAACAATATATATGTGCGTACGTAAACACTGGTGTATCGTCAGTATTATTGTGCAGGCTGAAATTTCGAGAAACTCTCTTCATGCTTATAAGTACAACCAACGCGTCGCGTCAAAAGACAGTATATATTATTGGTTTGCTACAGTTGGTATACTATAAACTTAGGAAGCCATAATTTTGATTAACGCTTTTTTAATCGAGAAACTTCAGATATTTGACCAGGAACGTTTATAGATTTCAAACATTACAAATCATTTAACTTCAGTGGGTTCACATCGGACATTAGTACTTTTACGAAGACATTATATAACTTCAGCGGTAAAAAAACTCGACCTCTAATCGGAGTGTGATCAGCGAGAACTACAGAGCTGGCTAGCTTCCTGTTAAATGAATTGTAACTACGTCAACTAAAAATTAATTCGCTTATCGTGAACTCTCGATAAGACATCAAGGAAGTTCCAGACTAGAAATAAGACTTTATATATTGTATGTAAGGCTTTTGTACATAGATCATTATTTGTAATAACTGTTATTGTAAATTGTACTCTTGTTTGTATACTAAAGAAGATGTGTGTGTATCAAACTTGTTGATAAATATCATAAATTGGATACATATCGGCATTTAGTTAACTATTAAATCTAAATTACAATTTAACTCAGTTTTAGTCTATTTGAAATTGTAATACGTAACACAGAACATTTAATAAATAAAACGAAATGATAAATGACTTACACATAAGTGTAGTTTACAGTAAACTGTTTTATATAGACAATCAACGGATTCTCCTTGAACTGTATGTAGCAATATGAAAAGTTTTATATTTGATAATAAAATGGCATATTATTAACAGACGCGCATATGGAATTGACACAGAAAAGCAACAGAAATTGCGATAGTTGTGCAAAGTTACACAACTGATAAACTAGGGAGAAAGCAGTTAGTCAACAGCATCTACTGCCAGATCTTAGGCTAGTCTAATCGGATGTGACTTGATCATATTACTCGGATAACCCATCCACGGTCCCGAAGTGCGGATCGCGATGTTAAAGGGAAAATTGCTGCCAAGTAGTTCAGTTTATACTTGTTCAATGTTTCATAAGGAGGTGTTTCCGTTACACAAACATAAATCAAATCTCAAAATTAAAAAATGATTTATTAGAAAGAGTATGATAAGTGCAAAGAGTTTAATGTAAGAAGCAATAAGTAACTTGGAACCGTATAAACATCGGCACACTCCTGTTGATATCTTGGAACTGTATAAACATCGGCACACTCCTGTTGATATCTTGGAACTGTATAAACATCGGCACACTCCTGTTGATATACATTATCCACTTTTCCATGAAACAATTTATAATGAAAGAATGATAACCTTTTCAGCTTTGGCGAATAGCACTCAGTAGCTCAGTGGGATTTCGAATGACTAATAACGCTAAAAACCGGGTTTCAGTACTAGTGGTGGGCACAATACATTTAGCTTATTGTGTATCTTTGTGCTTAACAGCAAACAAACTTTCAGTAGTACAATGAATGGAAGACGAAAGTGTACAACGTTCTATATATCCAATGAGTTTTTAAAAGGCTTAATAATATATATATATATACACACACATTATCATTTCTCAAAAATATTTCCTGCATCCTCTTCTTTGAATAAACATGAAAACAAAACAGCTGATAATAGCTTGAGAAACTTAGGGCAGTTCTTTACGCAGTGCTTTCAAAAAACATTGAAAGAAGCACAGTATTTGAATTTTCAACCCTAATATTTTGTACAGTGGGAGTTGATTCTAAAACTTACTTTTGCACACAGTGAGCTGCAGTGATTGCCCAGAGTTCGTTAAGTAAGGCTGCCCCACATTTATGAATGAACTTATTTTTCTTCCATTGTCGAAGGGAGATCTATAATGACAAATCAACCAGGCAGATAATTATCTGTGGGCTATTGCGTAATCCATAAAATAACAAATAAAGAAACTTTGTAGTGAAGTTTGAAGTGAGCATTAGCTCAGTAAAGACAGAGTAAAAGGTGTAATAAAGCGTCATTGAAATGACTCAACAGCAATATTTGTGGAAGAAACAAATGTAGTGAAGTTTGAAGTGAGCATTAGCTCAGTAAAGACAGAGTAAAAGGTGTAATAAAGCGTCATTGAAATGACTCAACAGCAATATTTGTGGAAGAAACAAAGATTTCAGATATTTGTTAACGTAAGTGCGCCTCACGTGGCAGAATTTAGTTTCCTGGTATATATATTTATATATATATGAACTGTATGTAACTGGATTACAAAGTACTTTTCATATTAAAAGAAACAAAATTTCGATAATTCCCACCACCGTTTAACAAAATGGTCATAATATATCATTCACAGATTTCTTAACTAACCTTATGTATGCTATAAACCATACAAATGAAGATGGACTTCATTTAACAAAGAAAAACAAATCCTAAGAAATCATGAAATCAGTAAAATATAATCAAAAACAGTAAAAGAGCTAAATAGGAGAATTGTAGAATTAGAAAAGTAAAAGAGATGCATACAGTGGATGATGATAAGGGAACTCATTGAAACGTTGTATATACTAATATTCTTTAATTATACATATCACGATTTTAGAAAGAAATTACATAAAATTCTAAAATGTAATCAGAGAAAATTATAAACATGATATATAAGGTTTTTATAGACAGATTTCAAACAATGAAACTTTTTAAGTTGGTGGATACTTCTTTTGTATAATGAAATTTCAATGCTTCAACCGACAAAACTTTTCGTCTTTTTTTAACCCAGAATACATTATCTTTAAAAGCCCACCGTGCTTTATTGATTTATTACAATATATACAATTTCGGTCTGTTTTTATACTGTAGGATTTATTTACTAGCTACAAATCTACATACGTTAATAAAATAATACACTGCACATCTCGCATTCATGTGTTCATCAGAGACATGTTAAAGCAATATTTCCAAAACTTGTACATGTAGTAGAAAATGAGGGAACATTTTATTACATGTTTAAGAAACTCTGCTTAGTTCAGCTTGAGGTAACTTTCTTACTTGTATTTTTAGTGATTAATTCTGTGTACGGACAGTAAGCTTTACCTGTAATATATATAACACCTTACTATATATAATTTTGATCAGTGTATTTTTTACACAGCTTCTCATTTTTTCTTCTCTTTTTATCTCAACTTCAAAGATAGAATAATGTCACAAAAATTTTATTATATTTCATTTTCAAACTTATAAAATTTGATAATTTCCCACAGTGTAGCACATACACAACCAACTTCGGCAACGTTTGTTATACTTATCATCCCAGTGTACCATATAAACAACCAAATTCGGCAACGTGTGTTATACTTATCATCCCAGTGTACCATATAAATAACCAATTTCGGCAACGTTTGTTATACTTATCATCCCAGTGTACCATATAAATAACCAATTTCGGCAACGTGTGTTATACTTATCATCCCAGTGTACCATATAAATAACCAAATTCGGCAACGTGTGTTATACTTATCATCCCAGTGTACCATATAAATAACCAATTTCGGCAACGTGTGTTATACTTATCATCCCAGTGTACCATATAAACAACCAATTTCGGCAACGTGTGGTATACTTACCATACGAGAGTACCACATACACAACCAACTTCGGCAACGTTTGTTATACTTACTATCCCAGAGTACCACATACACAATATTTTGTTATGTTTATCACCCCAGTGTACCAGATACACAACCAAACTTTTATTATACTTATCGTCCCAATGTATCACATACACAAACAAACATTTGTTATACTTACAACCCCAATGTATCACATACACAAACAAACATTTGTTATACTTACAACCCCAATGTACCACATACACAAACAAACATTTGTTATACTTACAACCCCAATGTATCACATACACAAACAAACATTTGTTATACTTACAACCCCAATGTACCACATACACAAACAAACATTTGTTATACTTACAACCCCAATGTATCACATACACAAACAAACATTTGTTATACTTACCATCCATGGCCATTCTCCAAAATCGGACGTCTCTCCACCAACGATTCTCCCAACAGGACCCAAATGAGGACTGCCACACACTATTACAAAAATTCCAATTTTCATGGTTTGTTTTATCCAAACATATTCAAGAATTTGTCACGATTTTTTAAAAACCGAAAAATTTGTTTAATATGTGTGGAACTATAAAAAAAAATATAATAACTAAATTGATACAAGACATGCAGATAAACGTGAATTGCACTGAAGGTTAAATACCAACACGAAAGTGGTTTTAGTTAAACTATAATATATAACAGAATGAACATTATTCGAAGATCAAAAATTATATAAAAATCCAATATAACAACCAAATTTTCGGGATACGTGTAGCTGACTTTAACTAACCAGAACAAAAATTTTCAGTAGTAAAAGATTTAAACCGCTCACCACAAATATAAGAATTATATAAATCACGATCACAAAATCCACAAGAATATTTGTTTATACTTAAAAGTTTCGGCTTCTGCCTTTCTCATGGGTTGTTTGCTGTTGCCATCACAACAATTTAAATTATACGTTGTAGAAAACAACACAGAATAATCTATATAAATATAATAGTATTGTCTGTTGTATGTCCATGTAATTACTTTGCAGTGTGTAAATGGATCTTCACCAAAATTGATATGGAGGTTCATTAGGTCCATGCGGGGGTACATACAAATTTTGAGTTTTACGTTTTGCGGTTTTTGCCACTACTTCGCCCCCTGTAGATGGATCTTCACCAAATTTGGTATGGAAGTTCATTGGGTCCACAGGGAGATACATAAGAATCTTAAGATTTGCATTTTACAGTTTTTATGGACATTTTTTACAATTACATATAAGGGAAGGAACTTTTAATGTCCTAAGATAACCTTTCATTAATCATGAATTACATAACTTCCGTCCAGTGGACGGGTACTCCAGCTAGTATAAAATATATTTGGTGGAACATGATGCAATATCAATTGTTAATTTTTATTCCCTCATTAAGATGTGTAATTTCAGAGAAGAAAAGAAAAAGGCAATGAATGACGTAAAGGTCTAAACTATTCATTGATTCACTGAAAAACAAGGGGATATAATATTGTTTTAAGGAAAAGAGACACTACAGGTAAAGAAATAACTTTGAAGATACAAGTATAAAATATGCTAAGAAATTAGATCACATTAAAGGTTAAAGAGAAATGTTTGTGCTTCATAGCAATATAAAAAATATGCATTAATACACGTGTTTCATTTTTAGTATAATTAGTCAAAATGAAAACATAAAATTAAGTAAAATAAACTTGTACCAGAATCACTATGTATAAGATAATATTAGGTAGGGCGGAATTAAGCACGGAAAAATACAATGGAAACATTTTAAAGTGTAAGATAGTTAAGTTAGGTACCCAAAACCAATTGTATCATTTACTAATTTTCATCTATTAGCTCCATACTTATAAATAGGCAAACATATATAGAAATCGCATAGGCCAAATTCTATTATGATTCGTGGAGGGTTTTTGACCTTAATAAAATTTTTCTTCTGGATTTTATGATCGTTATTTTTTGTTTGTTTGTTTGTTTG
>NW_013668609.1:128146-141874 GCF_000517525.1 Limulus polyphemus
TAATGATTTCTAGTCTGCACTTAAACATCTAAACTCCATCAAATTAAACAATAAACTAAACAATAAAATGGTGTACAATTGTAAGGAAACATGCTAACACACCTGTTCTGAAATTCGACGCTTCGTTAGAGGTAGATGAGTTAGATGATGGTGAAGGTACAGTTGTTGGGCTAAGGGTTTCCGTTTCAGGCTCACTACTGGTCCACGTTTTAGTGACTTGTTCGTCTTTATGGATTCCAGTTACATTAGTAAATTGTTCTATTGTAGTTTGTTTGGTAGTTAGCAAGGGACTGGGTTCATCTACTAGAGTCGGTGAGGCTGTATTCTTTGTTCTTTCTGTTGTAGAACTATATGGATATTCTGTGGACGCTTCTTGTATTGTTTCTATGGTTACATGGCTAGCAGAAACTGTTTCAGTAGATGTCTCTGGTGCTCCTGTTTGAAACAAACTTACAGGAGACACGGTATTAATGCTTGTAGTATTTTTTGGACGCCACGTTGTAATATGGGGAGAAGAGGGTGGGAATGTCGTTGATGAAGTATGTTCTCTGTTTGTTGTGTGAGACATTTGAGGAAAACTCTCCGAAGCAGTTGTGAACGTACTAGTAATTTCAGTGTTTTCTGTTTCTGAATTACTCATAATGGAGTTTTCTGTCGATTCTTCAAAATTTCCTTCGCCATTCGGAACTATTGGTTCGATCTCATTAGTCACAATGGAAAATACACCCGCTACACCGGTGACACCTGGTGGTAGTTTGCAACAACTCATGTAAATGAACCCATCCTTACAGGATGCGAGATGCGTTCCGTTGGCAAGACTGCAATACTGTGCAAACATGCATACACCTTTTTGGCGAGTTTTAAAATCTTTACAGGGAAGATAGTCAATAAGTCGACTATGAACTAGGCGAAAAAAAAAACAAAAACGAATGTATTAAATCATTAAAACATACTTTAAACAAATGAGACAGCAATAAAACTACTTTAATTTCAAACTTTATAATAGCCTTTTTATAGCTGTTTAACTACACCGATTACTTATCATCAACTAAGGCTAATAATAGTATTGGGGACTATTTAAATGGTTGTAAAAATCATGATCAATGGTTGGTTGAAGAAAACCAATCGATCATCGATTGATTACATAAGCCTTTTTAAATTTTCAAATAAAACCAAAACTTTTGTAAAGAAAAGAGAGTGGAGTTATTCATATGAATAAACAATGTACAAAAAACAGAAAAAAAGTTTAATTGACTGAGTAGTTAATTAATTCCAAATGATGCATTGAAATAAATAATATCAATCGAATCAAACAGCTGGTTACTGTACCAAATAGTACGGGTTTCTACAAAATCAAACACCTGGTTACTGTACCAAATAGTATGTGTTTCTACAGAATCAAACACCTGGTTACTGACCAAAGAGTACGGGTTTCTACAGAATCAAACACCTGGTTACTGACCAAAGAGTACGGGTTTCTACACTATCTCATACTTACGTTATAACAATTTCGTCACTGGTTTTTTACAATATAGCATATTTTCATTTCATTGCTCATGTTGTTTTAAGGTTCAAGTTGCGCTGTGTCTGCAAGGGTTCGAGCCCCAAATTCTAGCGTTATTAGCATCTCATGCTTATTGGTACATTATTTCTATTAATATTTGTCCAGCCTGACGAAAATTCAACAAGTGTTTAGGAAATACAAATTTTGATTGTAGCTACATCTCATTATCGATTCTGTATAAATTCCAACTGGCCTAAAGTTTTATGTAAAATTTATATGATAATATGTTCCAATATCTAAAAGCTAAGCGGGCATCGAGATTAACCACAAGTTACAACATTTGGAATATATTAGCTAAAGCACGACAAAGCAGACTACTTTCAGTTACTTTTAAATCAAAATTACTGCTTTTCACTGGTTTACAAATTTTTAAAATCTTTATTCAATATTTTGATTATTGAATTTGTTTTTAAATTAGTTACGTAAACCTCTCATAAAGCATATTATTCTAAGAAAGTTGACAGTAAGTACGTGAGCTTCATGCAGAGAATAAATTATGATGAACCAGAACACTGCAGATTTTGTTAACCAGTTGTGATAAATTTAAGTTTATACATCATCTGATACACTAAATGTTCAAGTTCTTTATTGAATAATATTCTTCTAATACACTGAATAACACGTAAACAAACTGTAAAACATGAGAGAGTTATTCGATGCACTTGTCACACTGAAACTATTGCATTAAAAATCATTTTGTAAACGAAATGTTTCCAGTCTTAGAAATTATTAGACAACCTCGAAAAACAAGTTATTTTATCCAATCGTCACTCAGTACGAGACGTTAAAAATCTTTACTGGAAACGCTGCCATTAAAATTAACCGACAAGCCTTCACAAGAATATACACTCAACTTTTCACTGGTACCAAATGAATACTTCTTCCTCCTACAAACAGTTTTCAATTTACATGTCGTTCTGAATGAAATGTATTAAAATGTTTCAGAGAATATGGGCTAAATCTGTTCGCTGCCCGAAGCAGTACGTCACACACACTTGTTAAAAATCGAGTGAAAACTGCAGATAAATAACCCGTTTAGCACTGTTCCAATGCCGATCGTGCTCACACACAAAGCGGGACCGTCAAATACTGGCATGCGGAAAACAACATTTGGTTATAGCGGCCAAGGACTCGGTCGTTCACCTTGGCAAGTGCTCTACCTCTTTCCAGCTTAATAGTGTAGCAAAAAACGTCATTGATTTTTTAGTAGGAAGTAATTTTGTGAGCTCTTCCTGATCGGGATGTTATATCGCAACCAGATCATTCTTAAGCAACTTATATTTAGTAATATTAATTTCACTGAAACTGTGTTAATGAGAAACTGGTTTGAAGCTTAATCAACTAAGCATAATAATATTGAACAGCTTTTTTGTTGCTTAAACTTAATTTTATTGTAATTTGAAAATTGTATATGTTTCGTTGGTAGGACCGGTGTTAAGGATAGAGAACATAGAGGGCTGCCTGCCGCACCAAATTCTAGGGGGGTTTCTCCTCTCTTGTGAGCGAGAGAGCTAAGCTCTTCATGCCATTTCACTTTTCAGAGGGCCCCCCCAGTGGCACAGCGGTATGTCTGCGGACTTACAACGCTAGAAACCGGGTTTCGATACCCGTGGTGGGCAGAGCACAGATAGCCCTTGTGTAGCTTTGTGCATAATTAAAAACAAACAAATACTTTTCAGAAAATTCATGCACCACCTAGCTTTAAATTATACAATCCACAAATTGATATTCTTAATATTATTATTGCTAATCTTCATATTTGGCCTGCCTCCTGTGGCACAGCAGTATGTCTGCGGACTTACAATGCTAAAAACCGAGTTTCGATACCTGTGGTGGGCAGAGCACAGATAGCCAATCGTGGGCTTGTGCTTAGCTTCAAACAAACGTATTTGACCTATGTCTCTCGTAATATTACTGGGTTACAGCTGATATTGTACCTTTTACTGATGTACGTTTTGTTTACTGAATCTTTATATATTGTACGGCTCTTGTAACTTCGTACTGTACAGTAACCCTATTTAACTATACTATAACGAACAGTAACTTCTCTGTTGTACATCCTGTTTTTTATTGAATAAGTTCATTTTCTTTTTTACACACGTGTTATATGTTCATGTTAAACAAGACACACTCAAACGTTTTACATTTATGATAAATTCTACTGACTTTAAATCACTGAACACATAAATTCAGGCATCTTGAACAACAACTCTTAAAATATTATAGTTAATAAGATTATATTGAAACAGCATTTGTTAGAAAATTAAAAATAATTTGTAAACATATTTGGAAAAATATATGGAAATAGGTGCGTTTTTGGTACTTTCCTATTGTGTCTATAATTCACTAATTTGTTTGATAATATACTGTTTAATCTATGATTTGAAATCGGACACTGAACTTAGAATTAAACAACTGCTTTACTACGAGGAGATGCATTTTTAGCCCAGGTGCTTAGAACCACTGCATCAAACAATTCTTAGATAATTCTACTTACGCGGTCGGAACCACGACCCTTGAACAACTGTCTCACAGATGAGAGCGATGAAAACAATGGCTGTCTTCATAATATGCAATTTCCAATATCGGTCTCAAATTACTTGTCTTTTTTGGCAAGCGCCTAACAGCCTACTAAGGCGAAGAGAGAGTTCGGCAACACTTGAAGAATCAAATACCCATGTCCTGCCAAGAAAACAACTAATGAACTTGACTAGTAGAATTCAGAGTTGTTCCCACAGAAATGCGTCTATCTAGAACAGGACACGGACGAAAGTGGTTCCCCTCCACCGGGTAAAATATAATTATTCATGCAAGCGCTGCCTAAAGGCTAAACTTCTAGTTTCAACAGCAAAACTGCCGCTTTCCGTATCCTAGCAACTTAGTTGTATCTCTAGCTGAACTAACAAAGAGTTGGAGCCAGACGATTCACTTAGCGTTACCTATTCGTTTATCTTATCTTTAAGCGAGAGTGTGGACGCGGTTAAATAAGGTATATTTTCTTGAAATTATAGTTTAGATTTATTCTTCTCTTACAATAATGGTATAACCAGTTATTACTGTGCAATATTGTTTTGTTTGTGTCTTATTTAGTGTAAGCGGGTTTTAATTTGTATTGTAAAGCAGTATGGTCTCGTACACTTATTTTGTAATGGCATTCATTACATCTTGAAAATAGGCCCGAAATATGGAAATAAATTAATAACACTGTTCCCTGTTGTTTAAGTTTCTAATTTTTATTTATCACTTTTTTTTTTCTACTTGGGCTCAGCATGGTCCAATGAAGAGCAAACCGAAGTAATTGATCTGTGGAACTTCGTTCACGTTCCATTACAGCAAAAAATAAAATAAAAAAAAGATTGCTCCCCGAACTTTGCAGTTGGTGCTCTATAAGAGTGACCATCAAATTCCAATATTCATTCACACACGAGTTGGCGGTGAGTTTTGTTAACTAGCTTTCTTCCCTCTAGTCCATCAGTTCAAAATTAGGGACGGGTAGATAGCTATTTTGCAGCTTTGCACAAATTAAAAAAAAAAGCAAAACACTTTTCTGTTCTAGAAGGTCCTAAATACTAAATAACATATTAGTGTAGTTTGAACTGTTAAAAAGTGCTTTACTAGCAAGGGCTAGAGGAGCTAGCTTTATAGCTTTGTTAGTAGAGCTTTCGCCTAGAGCACAGCCAGTGGCAAGGAGACATATCGTGAAATAAAATTACCACAATATTACCAAAAGCTAAAAACAAATTTCTAGTGGTGTTGAATACAGAGAAATTTCTGTTTAAGTAACTTTTTACGTTCTCTATTTGTACCTTTATTAGAATAGAAGGGGTATTATATTCTATATTATCAACCATGTAGGCATCTCATGTAAAAATGGGCAAACAATGTTGGTTATATGATTCAAGTATGCTGAAATCAATAAAACATTCTATCCAGCTGTATTTCAAACTTTTAGTGGTGTAATTAAGAATTAAATATGACCGTTATTATATGATATTTGTGTAAATAAGATCATTAATAGATACAAACAATACAGAGCAAGCTGATGTGTGTGTAAGTAAGATAATTGTTAGATACAAACAATACAGAGCAAGCTGATGTGTGTGTAAGTAAGATCATTGTTAGATACAAACAATACAGAGCCAGTTGATGTATGTGTAAGTAAGATCATTGTTAGATACAAACAATACAGAGCAAGTTGATGTATGTGTAAGTAAAATCATTGTTAGATACAAACAATACAGAGCAGGTTGATGTGTGTGTAAGTAAGATCATTGTTAGATACAAACAATACAGAGCAAGTGATGTGTGTGTAAGTAAGATCATTGTTAGATACAAACAATACAGAGCAAGCTGATGTGTGTGTAAGTAAGATCATTGTTAGATACAAACAATACAGAGAAGGTTGATGTGTGTGTAAGTGAGATCATTGTTAGATACAAACAATACAGAGCAACTTGATGTGTGTGTAAGTTTGTTTGTTTGAAGTTATGCACAAAGCTACACAATGGGCTATCTGTGCTCTACCCACCACGGCTATCGAAACCCGGTTTCTAGTGTTGTAAGTCCGCAGACATACCGCTGTGCTACTGGGGGGCTGTTTATGTAAGTGAGATCATTGTTAGATACAAACAATGCTAGATTTAAAGAATACAAAGCTCGTTGATTTTTTATGGTGATTAAATTTCATTAATTTTAAGTTGCAATTTAACAATTCAAACTACATAATATGCATAACCTCATAAATATAGTCTTTAACATTCCTACAGTATGTAAAACATTCTGCATGCCCGTCCACACCGTGCTTGGTAGCAGCAATTTACAACAGCTGCACTGCTGCGAAAGACATCATTTAAAAAATGAAGTTATGATTTCCTTGCATTTATGTGGACTTTGGGTTAATGTCATTAACCTTGGTCTTAATGTTACATCATTATAAACCACCTTAATTTTGTAGTATCTGGAAGTTCTGCAGACACACCAATTACAGAAATTCCATATAAGTGCTTGAAATGTAAGCACTGAATTCACTGCATCAGAAATGGGGGAGCCTCTTGTGGTTTTCCAATGTTGTACAAGGTTGTGGGTGATTCATCTTCAAACAGTTTGAATAGTAGGAAGGCTGACATAAGTTTGTCTTCATTCTGGCTGTCCCTCTTCTTTCTGTTTGCAGAGGGTTCCTTGTGAACTAGACTGTCCTCGTCACAACAAAGCATCATTCCCTGTGTTTTACCAGTAATTAAACTTTTTAAATTAAAGAACAGTGTCCATCTGCTAAGTGCCGTTGGATTTTAGGTACCCCCACCCCCATTATTCAGATTTATTTTTACCAATTGCATTCAGCCATTTTTGGCTTTGACCACGATCTGCCATACGAAATTTGACATCTGACACTTTCACAACAAGGTTACCATTTTGAAACTCATGTTCAACTTCTGGAGACCGTTAATTCATCCGTTCTAGTTATAGACTGTTCCCAATCGAGCAAATATTATAGGGTCATAGAAGAAAAATTGTAGCATGCAGATAAGGTGACCAGATATCATGACGCTGAGTTCGTGTAAACTGAGAAAGGATGTCTACCAATGTCATGTTCTGCCACCAGAAGTAACTTGTTTGGCTCTTCCATTTAATGTTATTGGCAAATTTACTTAAGATTAAGGTTAAAATCAGGTTTTGAAACCCGTGGTGAGCACACCACAGATAGCCCATTGTGTAGTCTTGTGCTTTACTAACCACGGGTTTCGAAACCTGATTTTTAACCTTTATAAATCCGCAGACTTATCGCTGAGAAACTGAGGTGCGAGGATTTCTTAAGATCTCAGAGAATGAAGCAGTTACGCTAGCTCATCATAGGCATCATTTCTAGGTGCATCTTGTAATCATTGTGGCGGTCCGATAAGTAAATGTAAGCAGAAAAAACCACAGGGCTTGCTGAGTAAGGTTATACACGCGTAATATATGGGAATAAGCTTGGCTTGCCAAAACCTGTTTTGTCGCATTTGGTCCTAGAAGTCACTGTCACCTAGGTATCAAGAACTGAAGAAGGCCTGAATATTGCATGTGTTTACTGAAAATTTATAGACATTTGCAGCATTCCTAATCTAGGAAAGAGAGTGTCTTGGTACTCACGAGTGCTCCTTTTTAGTTCTATTAGATTAGAAAATAGCACGTCGCCTGAAGTGATGATTGTGTATGTTTGGTATTAATGTGATGTGTTGTATTATTTCAACAACAGTGTTTAACGTGTTGATATTTTGAGAAGGTGCTTGAATAATCAAAAGATCCAACAGATGTTGTTGGTTTTTCATAATTTGATGCTCTGTTCAACATTTGATTAAAGCTTGGCCAGGAAGACTTGGGGTTTTTCTTTTGCCTTAAAATGTTAAAAGTCAGATCAGTTGCCTGTGCCCTGCCCACCACAGGTATCAAAACCCGGTTTCTAACGTTGTAAATCCGCAGACATACCCCTGTGCCACTGGGGGGGGGGGCATATGTAGTAGAGATAAAAAATATCTTCTTGCTTTGGCTTGAATGATGGCATTGTCAATATGTCTTGTTCATCCTTTTCACAACTTTTTTCTGTTATGATGGAGAGGGGTAGTTGCATATATTTCAAGGGTAGAAGAACAGTGCAACTCTCTTTGGGTGTTAATCATACAGGTATGTGCCTGTATTTCAAGGGTACAAGTAAAGTGCAACTCTCTGTTGGGTGTTAGTCACACAGGTACGTGGCTGTATTTCAAGGGTACAAGAACAGTGCAACTCTCTGTTGGGTGTTAGTCATAGGAACTATAATTTCATAGAAACTTTTAATTTGAATTGATGGTTTTCCTTTAAATGTTGGGAAGCAGCTTGTACTGTTTGATTAGTTCCTTGATTCAACATATGAAGCAACGATTAAAATTTTCAAATAAATATATATATATAATCAAATACATTTGTAAATAAATAAAAACTAGTTATTATAAGTTAATAATATTGAACATTACAAACCAGAAAGTGCTAACTATTCCATAAGCTTCTATATACTGTTATATAATGTAAAATACTTATAATTATGTGAGATATTTCTTGAATTGAATGCTATTTATCAAATTTATCTCCTAATTTGTTTAGTTTTGTGTAATGATTAATTTTTTAAACTAAGAAAATGATGCATCGATCATTATTCTGCATGACTAAAGCATGCACGCATATTAGGCCTAGTTACCTTTTATAACGACATTTTGTAATTTTAAAAAATCATCAATAAAATCTTAAAATTCATCTGGGTAGATATTTTATTGAATTCAGCATTCTCAAATTATGTAAATAGATAATCGGTAAATGCTTACACAACACTATTATGCACATTTTCAGATTATTTGACCAGTCTATAATCTAACACTCTCAACCTTACATTTCAATACAAAATACGTATCTAGCTGATATAGATAAACTTTTCAATAACATTTAACCTATACCTAGCGTAACAATTATACATAAATTTAATAAGAATTTATAATTAAAGGAAGTCCTATTTCTACATTATTGCGCTTACGTTTTGTGGCACCTCAACATAAACTGCCTCATCGGATCACACAAGAAGAGTTAAATGATCTGATTCAGGACTTATTTCTATCAAAGCAGCAAGAGAAACTTCTTGACTCTGGTTTACAGCAATGGAATATATTAACTCCAGGAACTAAAGTTTCAATTTATCGAAGTCGTCATCAAAATCTTGCTTCTCATTACAGCATGCAAGATACTTTGTGTTTCTGTAAAAATGTTGATGCTCTAATAGAAGAATTAGGTACTGAACACCATCCTCAAGAATGAAGACTTTTTATCGACTCGTCTCAGTTTAGTCTGAAAGCTGTACTTTTGCACAATGGTAACACTAAGCCATCCTTTCCTGTTGCTCATGCTGTGGTTATCATATACAAATGGTAGAGAATGACAACTTCATGTTTTATCATACTTCACTGGGCAACTTAAAACTATTTTCTCTGCTACTAGAAAACAATGCAACTGTTTCTGGGTAATTGATGACGGTGATTCTAAAAATCGTTTTAAAATTACTGATCACCTCTAGTTTACGAATTATGGTAGATTTATTGTTCTTATATATCATGAAAATAACAACTTTAATAACTATTTATTCACAGAAAATTTCATTTAAGATTGTATAACCTGCAAATTTGATAAGTTTCTTTCATGTTTTTTATTGTACTTATACTGTAATTATAAGTTTCTGGTGGAATAACCACTGAATATATCTTTATTCAACCAAACACTAGAGAATGTTATACATTTTTACTCAAGTGAAAAAGAAGTTGTAAAGTTTTTCGTGAAAAAACAAAACATTTCCATGGATGAATGGTTGAATCATTTCATCAACTACTTTCTGTTACTGCGAATTATCTCAGTTTATGGTTTTGTTAAATGTTATCATAAGCTTCTCCTGATATTCAAAGCTCAGGATAGAAAACAGATCATAAATAAGAAATCATATATTGATATTAAACCTTGCTGCTTTCAGTTAGCTCTAATGTTTTATCACTTGACGTTTTGACATGAAGCCTACATTTTTGAAAGCATTTCAGAATATTAACCAGAAATATATTTTTCCTTGCAGAGTCTTCTGGTGTCTCAACGGTAAGCTTTGGAGCTTATAACGCTCACATTCAGAGTTAGAACACTGCAAAGGGCACAACACAGCTCGTCCATCGTGCAGCTTTGTGCTTAATACCAAAATAAATCTTCCAAACAACGAAAATTTCAAGACAAATATTTGTATAAATACATTGGGCTTACTAATAATTTTAGGATGCTAAAATTCAAGGTTTGGTCCTCGCCACGGACACAGCGCAAATAGTCCATTAGGTAGCTTTTCGATAATATATATATATATAATAACCTTGTATAGTAAGTTATACCAAGAAATACAGTTTAATAATTGATTATTTGGTTGTATCCATCATCAAACTATTCATTTACGATTGATTTCTCGAGGACAAAATGAGATGTTGCAAGTAAGTGTATAAACAGATATGTAGATAATTCTCGTAAATGTTACGACACTACCAAAATTAAGCACAAAAATACCCTTGTTTGCTGTTGTACGTAAAGTGACTTGAAAGGTGTATTACTGTCAGTGTGCTAGCTATTAATTCCAGTAATTGTAGTCTAAGTGTGAAATTCAATTTTCAGTTGTAACGACGTTATTGACGCAACACTTGAATCATCAACAGATCTCCATATGGGCGTTTTACATATGTTCTAAACTATTTACACCACATTACTTGAAGATCAATGATTTTGTTGGCTACAAAGTCTCTAATAACAGATAAAAATAAATGCCGTTAATAATGCAAGTAATTTCATTGGTTACTGCTTGGGTCTCCCATGTTTTTCATAGAAAATGGGGGTTATTTCACCACAGGTTTCATTAGATTCTTCCTTTACACTAAGTGCCGTAACAGTGTTTGTTTCCTAGTTTTTGAATAAAGCTAAATAAGCCACTAGGTCACATCCGGCTTGGGCAAAAACATAAAATTTCTCAATATGTTGAAATATGTAGACCCCACTGGACTGGTAGTGAACAGTATGTGAAGAAGTCAACAATTTGAGGGTTAAGGTATATCATGGATTTGTGTCTGCATGTAGTACATATATGTACTTCATCTAGTCCAGCTTTTTTTTTCTTTATTAACGTAGCAGCATCCATAAAAAAATGGCACTCTTCCATCAGGATGAAGCTATGTTTAGGAAGAATTAACAGAAACTTGGCGTGTTGACTTAAAAAGAGCGTTCTGAGCGTCACGTGCACTGCTCGGGTTAGTTGTCATAATTCATGTGTTAAATTAAAAAAATTATATAGGATTATAATAAGGTAGAAAATGTATCAGATAATAAAACTAATGTTTAATTTAGTAGTATATTAGTTTAATTTAGTATATATTCAATAAACAGGGCTTCTAGAATTTTCAGCATAAAGCAGTGTCTCCTCCAATGAAAACAGACAATAAATTAACAGATTGGTTGAAAAAATTGTCTAGCTAATTGGGTAAGTAAAATTCTTTAAAGTTTTTCAATTGCAATAAAAACAAATTCTTTAAGCTTGAGAACTGTGTTTAAAAAATTTACCTAGGTGTTACACGTCGAGTTGCATTCCCAATAAATGAAGGGAAAATATAGAATTTAAACAAACCTTCTATAAAGGATGATTCAATTAATACACCCCATTGAAGGACGAATCAAGCGTGAAACATTGGAAGAGGAATTAATTAAACAATTCTCCATTAAATCATGATTTAAGTGTGAAACAATGGAAGAAGAATTAATTGAGCAACTCTCCATTAAACCACGATTCAAGCGTAAAACAATGGAAGAGGAATTAATTAAACAACTCTCCATTAAACCATGATTCAAGTGTGAAACAATGGAATAGGAATTAATTAAACAAGCTCTCCAATATATATATATATTTATTTATCCTATTTCATGCTTTAATAAAGTGTTTAAATATATAAAACAAATGAAGAGAAATTTATTGAAATTAATTACCAACATATACATGAACTTTTTTAGATATTATTATAGAACAAACTTAGCAGAATGACATAATATGGGATCGTAGACATAACAAACTAGTCAACATAAGAACTATGCGTTATTGCGAATCTTGATTTCACACCAATCACAGGTAAACTAGTATTTAAATACTTTTGATATATCATCAAAGATACAGTTACTTTTATTCGTGAATTTTCTGATGCAAGCTTTCATAACTTATGGAAACTCTGATCTTGGTCCCAACTAGTATAATCGTTTGAAAGTTTTTGATTATAGAATGTGGAGCTTAATTTGGATTAATGATTTGTGTGGTTTCAATGAATATATCAACTGTAAGTTTTTCAGCATAAGCTTAAAATCCAGCTAGCTTAATTTAAACTACATGTTACTAAAATATTGTATGTTAACATATGACTTTTCTAGTAGAACTTAAACTCGCATATCTTAAAGAAGTGATATTTGATAGCTAAGCTAGTTTTGGTTGCTACGCATGAATCTTCATTCATCTTTTCCTGGTGAGTGTTTACTGAACTTATACCCTTTGACTGTTTTAGAGCCCTTAACGATTAATTAGTTGTTTCAAGTTCAAAATGGCACTATTCAGCTATTAACGAAGGAAAAAAATGAACTTGCACAAACATCGATGCAAAATTGCATCTCGGGATGATCCTCTATGTATTTATGCAATATGTCTATTTCTACAGCAGTCACATGCTTATCTGATATATATATATTGTTAGTAAACGCAAATTTTTGAACCCATACTTTAGTGATTTTTGATCTTTCAAAAATGTAAAAAGCAAGAAAAAGTAGTTTCATACTCTGCAAATGTTAAAACATGTTAAATAAGATATCATGGTGGGACTAAATGTTGAATTGTTTTTTAGAAAGTCACGCGACATTTCTTTACCCAGTCAACAAGACAAAATTTCTCTTCTGAATCGTTTGACAAAGGAGTTTTAAAAAAATAATAATTTCTGTGTAATGTACTTTGAAAAGAAGCATTTTGATATATAAATATGTATATTGGTTTCTACGATTAACCGTTCAGGAGATACAGAGCGTGACAGACATTTCGCTAATGTATATAAAAGGAACTACGAGATATTTTATGACATTCAGTCACATATATATATTACTACTTGAAAGAGTTATAGAAAGGCCTCTTCGATCTCTGATAATGGCGCTGCTGCTAATAGAAATGAGAGAAGTAAAAGAGTTCATGAGACTTTTTTAAAGTTCAATGAAAGAATACATTTTTTATCTGTTTTCTAAGACAGACATATTTTCGATTACTTACAGTGAAAATATTATGTCACATAGGATGGGAAACATAACATCAAATTTATGAAATATACTTAATCTTTGCTACATTTCTTTTACAGTATACTACATTACTTTCTGTCTATGTGATGAACTGTCAGTCTGAGAAAAACACTGATTTAGCACAAAAAATATTTCTTTTGTGAGAGAATTTCACGTGAAAAGAGACTTCCTCCGTCGACTGATTGAAATAAATATTTCGGGGATAGGAACATGAACGGAAAAATGCATATAGAGAGGAACGTGTTTGAGTATACATTTGTTGTTGCTCGATATACATATAT
>NW_013668609.1:142851-146318 GCF_000517525.1 Limulus polyphemus
TTATATACATGCATTATTTTATTGTACCATGTCGAATAAATTGATTTGAATTGAATACCTTCCCTTTGAAACTTCTTATGGAAATGACAAGCGATCACTTTTTTTTTCTTTCACCCAGTAGAATTACAAGGAACAGTGGCATCCATCGAAGAAAATCCTCACTTCTACTTAGCGAACCTATCTGAGCGCTCTATTGTGCTGAAACACTCATTGCGTCAAGCCCAAACATCTTTGCTAACAATGCATTGTAATCTACTATTCTCATCCTCTTGGTAATATACCGTAGGCTGTTTCGCACCCTCTTTCGTTAATCTACTATTTTCACTCTCTTGTTAATCTACTGTAGGTTGTTTCGCACCGTCTTTTGGTTTTCTACCTTTTTCACCTCATTAGTAACCTTATATGACTTTTCCCCACCAGCTCTATGGTTTATTACCAGTTATTTCTCACTTTCTTGATAATCATCTGTGAGTTGCTTCTCACCATATTGATAATCTACTACTGGATGTTTCTCACATTTTTGGAATTATGTTAATGGTCAATATTCGTTTTTAAACTCTGTTTTTACTTGCAAAGTCGCGATGTTGTTCTTCTCAGTTTTTCTATATTTTTTATATCGTTTTCAGTGGTTAAAAGTACTGGTTTTAACAATGTATTATTCAATAAAAAGTACTTTATGTTCTTTTATAAAATATTTTCGATTAACAAATTGAAATTAACTGAAAAAAATCTCTCCAGTTCAACTTTAGGTTCATGATAACCTGTATTAAATCTATTTTCATATGATATAGTAATCATTTGCTGCAAAAGTTGCCCTAATAACTCGATTTAGAAAACAGAATGTTATAACAATTTTTGTGTCGTTTGGTAATATATTATCACAATGTTAATAAATAGGCTGTATCTCTTTGAGTCATTCTATATAAAATATTACTAATGTCAGTTGTAAATGAAAAACAAAAAGATAAACCATTTATATTACGTTTCTGGATATTTTATTAACGTATTTTGATTACTTTAATACAGCTGTCCTCTGTCAGACCAGAGATCGTATTTATTTCCATTTTAAATATAATATCTTATTGACAGTATTTAATATTGAAATAATATAACCTAATAAGGTAAACGATTCTCTTAGAGGAGCATAAAACCATATTAGCGAGACGAGAATCACCGGTTCCTTTCTGTTGGCTTTACCATTTTGTGAAAGGTTTTCTCCTCATGTGTTCATGAAGTTAATTGCAACCTAGCGAGTAATTAACTTAAAGCGTATTTATTTGTAATCGTACACATTGCGATCTCATGCTTTTTATGTTAAGAGAACAGTTGTATGTATTAGCCATATATATATATATATGTGTGTGTGTGTGTGTGTGTGTGTGTGTGTTTCTTCTCCACATAAATTTATTCCGTGTTTGTGGGCTATAGATCGAATGGGTTGAAACTGTAACATCGGAAGTTGAAAATATCTTGAATGTTAAACCTAACTACAAAAAGAAATAAAGAAACAGGGCAGCTTTAGATGCTTTCATAGTGAAAAGTATGAATACACGCGTTTAAACATTGATTTCGCCAGTGATACTTCTTCAGTTGTGTATTCAGTTACTTGTAAGATTACATAATATTTTGCAACAACTTATAGATAAACAAAGATAATAAAGATACATTATTGTAATGGGCTAATCACTAACGAAAATTTCTTTAAGCCAAAAACAATTCCTGTTTGAAAATTACAATCATTTTAGAGACAACCATTTACTATTATTCTTTAATTATTTGCGTTTCAAAATGTATTCTCTTTTTTAGTTGGTGCACAACTAACAGTTAGATTTTAAGAGTTCTTTGGATATAAATTGCATTATTTTATACTATAAAATCTCCAAAACTCTCGTGTTATTCAGTTTCTGAAAGTGGGATTTCCTAACCCGAACGATTTTGGAAGGTAGACTTTTCTCATTTCTTCATCCGCCAGTGAGTCAGCTGTAAGTTTACAGATGCTAACAATTGGAGTTAGATTTCCACAGTAGACAGAGCGCAGTTAGGCCAATGTATAACTTTGCGTTAAAACAAATAAACTTTATTCTTCAGAAAAAAGTCTACCTTCTGAAACACGTGAGTTACCGGGTGTATTGAATTGTGTTCATCATAGTTACTTTTCTTCTATTACATTTAAGAGTGGAGCTTATCATTATTAAGGACATTTACCAAACATTCAAGTTCCCTATGATGTCATTAACTTTGACGTGATTAATGGTATTAATTTATTTCTTACTGCTTAGTTATTATAAACATTAATGTATTCTCCATTTAAATATAAGTTCTGAAACTTAACGTATTTTTCGGAATATAACACGCACCCTTATTTTGAAGACAAAGTTTTGGGGGGAAAAAACTACAGTCGCATTTGAAAGATTTTTATTGAACAAAAATTCAATTTGATACTTTAAAAATTAGTATCTATTGTTCTAAACACAAAAGAGCTCAAAACATCAAAATAAGAAAATACTGTAAATCAAAAAAAGTTTACTGTTATTTAGTTTGGTTCAAAACTTACAAAATCTTCATTGCTTTCACTGTTGCTTGGAAAGGAATCATTGGATCCAATATTATGGTCAAAGAGAATGTCATCCTCGGTCCCATCCATTGCGTTACTGATACCACATTTCTTAAATGACTTAATCACTATATCACTTCTTACTTTTTCCCACGAATTCTTCACCCACATGCAGACCTGAGCAAGCGTCGGTCGCTTCCTTCGTCCTGTAGGGGTCGTAGCAAAATCCTGCTGCATCCAGTTGTTCCATTCCTCTCTCATTAAAGTCTTAAAGGGTTTGTTAATATAAACATCGAGAGGTTGCAGTTGACTTGTTAAACTGTCGGGTATAACAGCCAGCTGTGTTTTTAGCTCATTAGCTTTTTCTTCTATTTTTCCGTTTTATGAGCTCTAAAGGAATCCAAGACAAGGAGAGAAGACTTTTTTTTTTAATAAGCCTCCTGGACGTTTCGACCAAATTTAGTTTTAGTACCTTTTATATCAGTTGTTCTATTGCTTGGAACGTCAAATGTTAAAGATGTTTTATCCATGTTTGCTATTTGAGACAATTCAAATGGAGTTTTTTTTTTCTTAACTGTATAATATACTTGTGCAAAGCACAAATTTTCATCTCAAACTAATCGGGCATTCTTTGAGCAATTTTCGTTTTAGTTCTCATAACTAGGCCTTTGCGTTTCATGAACCGATAACACCACGATGTATGACCAGTAAATTCTTCTAACCTATTATCACATGCAATCCTCTTTGCTTTAAAAATTATTATATTTGTAGAAACGGATAATCCTTGCCTTCTCTGATCCACAACCCATTCGTATAGTTTATTTTCGAGATCTTGCCATTTGTTTGTTTTTTTCTCGGAAATTGCGTTTATCACTTTTAATCATTTTCAATTCTTCTTCTTGTTCGCGCCAGC
>NW_013668610.1:0-931 GCF_000517525.1 Limulus polyphemus
ATAAAAAATTTCCTTTTTATTTCGAGTGTTGTAGCCTTGTATGTTAAAGCAATCATCTCCGTGGTTTCTAGGCTCACTCCAGACCATTGGAATTCCAAAAGACAAAGGCTTTTTCTTTAAGTCCATTGTCTCAATTCTTCAACACAAACGGTTCCAACTTTGACCTCACGGGGCTGACGGGACAGAAAGCACGTACATCATTCGCCAGCAGTAGAATCGTAATGAAGGTGAGGGTTTGAAATGACTTTCAAAGTCGTGAATATTAGGAAATGAATAACTTACAGGTATTTAAACATTCTTTTGGGCATACCCAAGAACCCCTGAAAGTTTTATGGGGAACAAAGGATAGGAGGTTGGGAAGTTCTCATTACCGATAGACAAAAATTTTATTTAGGGTTAAACTTTACCGTACTTTATACTATCAGTAAATATACTTGTAATGTAATTTTACGACTTAGCGTTAGACCTTTTTAAAAGCTATGATAAACTTTTAATATGTGGTTCTTCGAAACGTCTACAAGCTATATTTACATTTGCCTTTGTTTACATCCGTTGCAGTGCTTATTTAGGTAGTAAGGTTTGCGCGCATTTTGAGGACAGACAGAAACAGAGTATTATTATAATAGAAGATATATGAAGGTAGATTGCTAAACCTAATAATTACACAGGCCTGCGGTGGTTTTATTGTCTTAATTTTCACATGTTCTACGGTAATTCTTGTACGCTGAATCCGAAAATATCTATTTTTGTTCACCACCTACAAATTTGTCACAAAACGTCATATGGACTTTTACATAAGTGAATCATTTTCATTGAAAACGGGTCACATTTAGTTTGCTTAAAATGTTGACAACCACTAGTTATAGATTTATCTAGACCAATTGCGACGTGAAAGTCTTATCGATCGTTCTAGAACCCACGAGAAACACAC
>NW_013668610.1:1931-6383 GCF_000517525.1 Limulus polyphemus
CAGTTTGTTTGTAATTTTGTCAACAATAATGATAATAATAAACAATGTTCATTGTGGTAAACAAAATAATAATTTGACCTAAATAAGAGTTTTTTATTCTTCTTCACGATTTATAAAAGTGGTAATAGAAAAAAAAATATTATTTTCGAAATATGCGTAGCTGGCTTATGGAAAGTTCATTATCAAACCAAAACAACTTTTATGAAGTTTAAATTCGCAGGTCAGTGTAATTAACGTCAGGTCGCGTAACGTTGACAAAGTACTTTGATTTCCTTAACGTGTTTTCAAGATAGAACACTGTGGTAACATTTAGGCCACGTTTACAAATGACGCTAACTGCACTTTACTAACATACAAATATCAAACTTGTACAACTTAACGAAAACACTGGATGATTTACTATTGACTGGGAACAACTAGCCAATCTTCACAACTATCTGGTACTTATAATCTACCTTTGAATGTACAAGAAATATTGACGTCAAATCCTTTAGAATTTTCTAGGTGTTCAAGGCCTATCTTAACGTCATGCACCGTCTAGCTACCAAAAAAATAACGATATTAAAAATATAGTTTATAATAATACACAACACTCATAAAAACCCACGTTACAATCATTACGTTAATATTCACGGGCAGCGCTAGTGTGTGTGAAAATACACGCATATGAGATGAGGAGAATCGAGCCTCTCCGGAAGCTTTTGTGTTTTAATAATCTCGAACTTTATTATAAAGTTTTGTGACTATTAGTTTTTCTTTCTTTGATATTTTTTTAAGCATCGAGCTATACTAAAATACATATTCTGCTTAGTACACGGCGTCTATTATCTATTTGCTGCACTATATATGTGTAATTCTTAGTCATTTGAATTAATCTAAAATATTATAATCACATAATTAATCTGAAGTTGCTTCAGTAATTTGTTGTTAGCTAAAACCCCTACACGAAATATATATCGGCAATTCCTTTAAAGTTAACCATATCTTGGAATATTCTTGCATGCGTTGATTCAAGTTAAATTAATTGTATAGTGTAATAAATATTATTCTGTGTTATTTAATCTGTGCCCCTCTTGCTGCAGGGAGGATATACATAGGATGGTATAGCCGTGTACACGCAATAAACGTATCCCTTGGAGATAATAGGAAGCAGAATATCACATTTCAACACCACGCGTGAGTGACACGAATATGGAATAAGTAGGGACTAGAGAGAAATTGTATTTTTGTTGCAAATTATTGCCAGTCGAAAGCACGAGTGACTATTTGATGAAATCAGCCATAAACTTGAAAGGGGAGTAATAAGATATTCAAATCTCCGTAGTAAGAAGCACGTACTCGCCGCATAGGTATATTTAAAAATACCCCTACACTTGGCTACTGTTGCGATTTAGGATGCAAAGTCACATGTATGGTTTAGTAAAGCGACATTTGCTCCATTTCAGTAAAGCACGATAAATCTTTCAATTGTATAATAGGAAGAAGTAAATCAGTGCAGAACACAGCTACCAGACTACTTATGTCGACTTACACTGAAGGAACTTGTAGTAGTAGGCCTAATTATATTATCCATCGTAGAAGTTACAGTTTTGAAAGTTCGTGGATTTAGATTTTTGTAGTACATAACTTCTTTTTTTGTATGCAATATTCATGATTTCTAAACTATATATATAAAATAGTGAAACCATATTTGTATTTTTTTTTAACACCACAGTAATCGTAAGACAAGCTGCAATCGTATACACAAGATTGTTTCTCTTTAATGAATAATTTGTATTAAATGATGTTAGGCCTACTTGGTGCAGTGACAATCTTTCCAAATTTATTCTTACTTGGAATAAGTCTGGATGCTGAACAATGAATCTGAGAGTCCATGGCTCGTGTCCTGTATCCACATAAACGTGCTCTGCACTTTGGGGACATAGGTGTGTTAAGAGTTGGCGGTGGGTGCTGTTAGTTAGCTACCTTTTTTATAATCCATCTTTTCAAAACCATGCACGCTTGTTCTTATGTAGCTTTGCGCGAGTTCAAAAACAAATATATGCATAAATCTCAGGCCTCTGGTAAATATGATGATTATCATATAATAATATAGTTTATTAGACTGAATCCTTTGATTAAATTATATATCATTTAATTTGGTGAACTTTGCAAAATTCACCCCAAATTTAACATTCTGATTATTAATCGGCGTATAGTTTTAAACATAATTGCAAGAAGAAAGAAAAGGGTATTATATCCCGAAAAAAATGATTAAAAGAAGAAAAAAAATTCCACCTGGTTAGACCGTTTTCAGATACTTTCATTTTATTTTACATATTTGTAGTTCAATCTTTGATTTTCATACGATATTCATTGTAGCGTAGCAAGTATTTCAATGTTGAAGGGGGGTTGGGTGGGTTAAATTACTAAATGATCCCTTAGATCCAGTTCAACGTTTAATATTAGGGAAATACACGCAAAAGATCACTATGGGGAGGGGTTGAGATAGAAGTATTTGCTATTTGATTAAAATAACAGTAAACGTTTTTTAAGCCATTACATTTGACATATTATTGAATATATATATATATAATGAAGATAAAATAAACCTGGGATTTCTTTCTAGAGGTTGTAGGTAACTAACTCCCGATATTGTTATATTAGTATGAATCAAGATTGCAGTATTCAAGGCGTATACATTTTATCTGTTACTAACTCATTAACGCGCCAAAATACTGTAAAGTAGGTTAATTTTAATTTACAAATTACCCGCCCGTTGCCTCCCAGATGTCGGTGGTTCGGTGTTAACGATGGTGCCATGCTACCTGTGCTGCACTCTGACAAATGTGTTGCGACAGGACTTCATAATTGGCTTTGACCGGTGCTAAAACTCCTGTTGCGTCTAAATAAATCAGCCAATCAAATTGTGAGTAAACACGGTATGTTAGTCTTTTTTTTTATAATTATCTTGCTACGCATCACTTTAGGTAGTCTCGAAACATGGATATTTTATAGAAGTCATCATTGATTAGAAGGCATCATTTGTTGTTATACGTATGATGGTACTTTATAATATTCTTTTAAATTATCTTGCTACGCATCACTTTAGGTAGTCTCGAAACATGGATATTTTATAGAAGTCATCATTGATTAGAAGGCATCATTTGTTGTTATACGTATGATGGTACTTTATAATATTCTTTTAAATTATCTTGCTACGCATCACTTTAGGTAGTCTCGAAACATGGATATTTTATAGAAGTCATCATTGATTAGAAGGCATCATTTGTTGTTATACGTATGGTGGTACTTTAATATTCTTATTAACGGCAATGAACTAAAAAGTTGTCGCAGCTGATGCTCTTTGATTGTTAATAAGACTCGCATTTCACGTCTTTCAACCACTTAAGTTCTTATTAATTCATAACCGTACATTAAATTTCGTCAAGTGTGTATTTTTATGAACTAAAAGTTAGATATTGATTTGTATTGCTTGTAGATAATTCGTTAGCTACTAAAAACAATAGATTAAATAGTAACTATAGTGTGGTTAAACTAAAAAAAGAGTAACTACGCATGTGTATATTTTTGGAACAAATTAAGACTAGCTATTTTATAGTAAACTGCAAAACGTGTTATTGACCGATTTTTCTGCGAGGGAAGAAGAGATAAGTTCTTAAGTTTAAATTCAAAATAGTTAAGTTTTAACCTTTGAAAAAGTTGTGTAATTTTTTTTCAGACGACTAATTTGAAAGTAAGTTTTGATTTTAGTGCACTATGCAAGAGGGTTTTGATTATGAAATAATAGTTTTAAGGACTGCGAAACAAATATATATTTCAATTTAGCTTTCTCTATTGTTTGGTAAAGATGTAGTGGTAAGATATTCGTATGACCCATTGCGCGCGCATACATTTATAAACAGACGAAAATTAGGACTGGTAATTTTTTTTTTTTTACAGAGCCACCCAGAATCTGGATGTGTAACTGCTTTTATCAGTGATCAGAAAAAAATTAAAATATCTCTTCGTTTATCTCTTAAGTATTTATATTTTGTCTCCACTTATACTGACAAATGTATATAAGTTAATGTTATGTCTCCGTTTGTTAATTAACTTTCCGTAACTTCGTTCCGACGAAACTTTAGCGACACAAGTCCTTACTTAATAACACTGGTTTATTCTTTCTGAATATAACTTCACGATACACTTGATTTCAACATTCGCGCTAAAACAAACGCTATAACGAACGTTAACTTCAACAATACTTTCTCACTGCGGATCAATTACTCACTACCTACACACACACACTATCCCGTCATGTTGTCACCCTCTTATATATATATATATATATATATATATATATATATATATACGTACACGTACTACTTATTATTATACTACCTACCGTACTACGTACGGTACGGTAGGTACGGTAGGTCGGTCGTACTCGTACGTCGTACCGTCCGTACC